>NC_140969.1:70025449-70067949 GCF_056783735.1 Eptatretus burgeri
ACCACTTTCTCAGATCATCCCCAATCCAAAACCATGATCTTTTCTACGCTCTTTAACCCCACCCCACCCAATCCCTCCTCTGACAAAATTTCCAACTTTCCCTCCTGAAAGTTTCCTTCTGTATCCATCTTGTCTACCCCATGCATAGTCTCCTGCCTCCCCCCCCCAATTCCTCCCCACACCAATTGTTTGTCTGCCCCCCCCTCTGTCTTGGCCTTTGCTTCTGCAGTTGGTATCCTCCCCCCCCTCTCTCTGCTGTTCCTTTTGTCCTATTGCATCCTCATCCATTCAGTGTACTAGTGCTAGCTCTTCCACGAGCCTCGATTATGTATCCAATTTTTTTAATGTACTACTACGACTACTACTACTACTTTAACAGTGTTTATGAATCCACCTTCTTGTGGGATCAGCAGCGGGGAGAGGACGAACGGAAAAAAGGGGGGGAGGGGGGTTTTGCCTCAAGTGGTGTTTGGCCCAAGTCATTAATGAACAGTTTGGCTCGGACTGAAGTCCAATTGAAGGTGATTTGAGCAGGATTTTGTAATTTGTTCAGGGTGCCGACAATAGCTTGCCTATTCCATGCAAAGACCCCGGAGGAGCTTTGACGTCCACCAACTAATGCTGGCAGACAGGTCCTCCAGCTTAACACCCATCAGAGGGACGGCGCACGTGCACACAGTGATGCCGCCTCACCCTGTATGCAAAACACCAGGGTGGTAGTTTATAGTTGGGTTGAGATTCAAACCCAGGCTGTATAGATCAAAGGTGAGAATAGGTGCCAGGCCCAAGCAAAATTTATTTGTGACGAATTAAGATATCTTGAATCATCTGCTGACTATTTTTCAGTAACGTTCATCATAATGTTGTACTTTAGAGTGCATTCCTAAAGAGCGTACTTTCATGAAGACAAATACCCAATGAATTGTTGTAAAATGATGCTTGCACATTCCACTCATATTAAGATGAACATCACAAGACGGTTGTAATTTTTGTTAAACAATTCTTTAATGCTCATTGGAAAGCTCATGTACATATTGTACTCACAGGAGAGGAACTGAACTGAATCTGAAGATCGCAGCTGCTGTGGCACATGGGTTGATCCCAGATATTGTTGTGAAATGGATCGACTAGTGACGGCATCAAGACCACCACATGTACGAGAAAAATTGTGTACGTGTAGCAGGGGAAGATTTTGAGATTTTGGTGAAGTTTCATCAAACCACCTGTAAGAATTAAAATGTTAACCTGGAACAACCAACATCCTCAATGCATATCCATACATTTGACGACAGTGTGCAGACAACAAGAACGAACTTGGATATAACTTTTTGTTGACCAAGCTGGATCACACATGCTGCAATATGTGTTGCCACCTTTATTTCGGGAAGCACATGCTTCGGCTTTCCTTGTTCCAGTACATTATGGCCGATGGACAAAACACCAAAATGGATGCCCTGTTGTGTTGGACACTCCATTATTACCTCCTGTTGAGTACCTGGCTTGAACGCAATTACAAGACAGACACAGACAAATGCCATTGTCCCCTTTTGCCCTGGTGCCACATGTCCACCCCGACATGAGAGCCCAGCAACACAAACACAGGCCTACACTATGTGGTTACGTGTCACCGGATGTCTGGAACCCGACAGAAATGGTGTTATCTTTTCATTTGAACTTTTGGTGTTTGTCAAGATAGAGAAGGGCGAAGCAGAAAGACAGTTTGAGCAGGCAGACATGATGAGGGCAAACCAGGCTTGCAAAGGGCAGGCACGTAGCATGGGGACAGTGCATCACAAGCACCCCAGCACAAACAATCACAACCAAGGGCAGCAATGTAAGCAGCGCAGCTCCTCAGCCTCATCCTTTCCTCCATTGACAAGTCTTGCCCTCTATGTTAATGTTGACTGAAAATGCTTCAACAGCGATGCTAACAAGAACAAACAGTTCAGCACAGGAAAATGCACTATCGTATAAGCATCCAGGATAAGCATCAATCTTATCATCAACTATACCGTTGGCTTGTATATGTTACGCTACTCTACAGTTCAATCGGACACATCAGGCAACTGCTTCTGAAGACTGCTAATGATGTATCCGAAAATCTATCCAAAAAGTGTGGCTGGATGCCATTGCTGTTCAATCTCAACCGTCTAAACTGCCATAAAATTTATTCTTCAACTACACTCGATCATTTCTCAGACGTTCGCCGACACCCTCTCATTTCTGTGTGACCTTTCGACCTGAAAGGAATTTGATTTAGTATAGAATTAAAAAAAAAATTATACAGTATACAATCATCATTGTGTTAGGAAAAACATACTTACAAGGTTGTCAAAAAAAAAAAACCTGCAAAGGCAAGGACAAGATTTCAGGATTTTTTAAAGTAAAAGTCAAGGCTCATGGAAGAGCAAAAGGAAGTTCAAACGAAGTTGATAACTTCCACTGGCATTCTGGAGTCGAAACTGTGATCCGAGCTGTCATTGCGGTAAACAGGTCGGGCCTGACTCCAGATGCTTGATACGAGACGACAGACGAGACATTGGACGAATCACTTTGGGTTTGTTTCAAGCTGGCAATTACAATGTAATCTTGTTATCCCACTTTAGGTACAAATGAACCTTCTTCTTCAATAAACTGCCCATTCAACTTGTCATTTCCTTCATGACGGCTGGACTCGTGTTCCTTAATGGCCTCAGCTAAGGCATTCAGACAGAATAAGACGATGAAGGATGGAGCAGACAGCTTGTTTTAGGCTGCACAGGATGACAGCTAGATGTTGACATTTCAAAGCAAGCCATTAAAACGATACTTTACATGCAAGCTCGTTGAGCCATGTTGGAATTACCAGTCTAACACACCTGCCTCACTGTCCATAGCGAAACACACCTGCATTATTTAACTTTCCTGATCTGTGACGCCGAGGTGAAACCTAGCAATCATTTTCAACAGATGGAATATGAAAATAGCGCTAGCGCCTTGCCATATTATTTCTCTGTGCCTTATTATCCCCCAATAACAGCTTTCATAAAAATCGCTTGTGCATTCCATCAGCATGTGCACAATTCGCTCGTCGCGCAAGGGGCCTCCGCTTGACATTATGACGGCTTTCTCAGGATATCAATCGCACGCATAAATGCTGCAAAGCCAGGCCTAGGAAACATTCCTCGGGCTGGGTTTAGTGCAGAGGATAAATAAAAAACAGTAAATCCTCGTACCAATGAACATTTCTAGTGACAGGCTGAAAATAAGAGCTTTAATATTGTATAAAGTCTGCCATGGAGAAAAGTCATCCATCAGCAATTGCTCTTTCATGTGAAGCATTAACGCCACAAAGTCGACGCACTTGCATATGATTTAAGTTTATGGAAGCAATGCTGCTTGCGGTCTCTGCCGTTTGTTCTCCATTTTGTGCAGCCAGGTGGGATGTCACAGAGTGGATGAGGAGCATATAGCTGTGTTCCCTTGCCTGGGGGGGGGGGGGGGGCAAGTAGTATACGTGGTGCATGCAGGGCTCGTCTTGGGCTGGTTGAGCCCTTGGGAAGGCTGAGTAGAGCCGACGGCTCAGAACTGCAATCAGACATCAGGCGCGCACAGATAGCGCACTCTGACCACCTGTGCCTCAGGAGGGGTTCGGAGCAGTCTCTTTCAAAGTCAGAATTAATTGACTGACTGGCAGGAATTTGCACAAGCCAGGAGATTTTCTTTGTACCGAGACTGCTGGAAGTCTCAGGTCGCTTCACTGGTAATTACATTCGAAGCAGAAAACAGCGGTATGCGATACAGACCATGCTGACCAAACTGCCATTAATTAATGTTCCTCTGAGCCGCTGGGGAATCTTGCAATTGAACGCAATGCTTTCCAAAGCCTCGGACTTATAGGCTGCGGGGTAAGTTACCCTGGAGCCACAGGCATTGATAATCTCATTTGGACGTTTTCCTTTGTATCAAACACTCCTTTAATGGCCTCGAGTATAGTTTGGCACAAGCCTTTTACCAGCCGGCTAGTCAGGCCTGACATTCAACTGGATCTGGTTTGGGCAGAAATTTGTAATCTGTTCAGGGTGCAGTGATAACTCGCCGGCTCTTCGTGAGAGGCACCGTGTGGGAATTGTAAAGGCCACCAGTTAATGTTATGGTACTGTGAAAATGGAGGGCGTATTGACATTGAGAATCATATTGAGTGTGTCTCGATCAGGCTTTGTGGATGAACAGGCATTTAACAATAATTAAATAATAAGCAATGGACTCAGAATGTCACAAAGTTTGCAGATGGTATAACTGTTCGTCATCATGATTAACATGAATATCGAAAATATAAGCATCACAAAGAAAATTTTAGATCTCAAAACCTTCCTCATTGCCACAAGCAAAGAGCAATAATTCTTCATCAAAATCCCAATATTTTTTGGTATGACAGCTTTCAAGGAGGTCAACTTCAGCGAGGTTAGGGTTAGGGATTTAAATGGGGTTGTAGTAATAGTTTATAGGATGTTGGCTGCAATTTATGGGAAAGGAACTGCAGGTAAGGTTCGTGGTTTAAGGATTTATAAGCATAACAATTAAAAGCATTGTCATAAATTATTGCAAAAGCCAGAAATAGGACAAATCGATGTTTGCTAACATGGCAACAAAACAAAGATGACAAAACAAAAGCTGATTTACTCAGAATATCAGGTGGTAAACTACAGGTAGTGGAGAGAAAATGGAAACACCTGGGCAAATAAAGGACACCAAACAACGGCTTCCACACAGGTATGGTTCCACTTGTTAATTCAGCAAATATCATCCCAGCATGCTTAGGGTCATGTATAAAAATGCTGCACAGGTCTAGTTGCCTCTAATTATGGCGAGCATGGCTTCAAGAGGAGACCTCCAAATGCCCCCACCCACAGAGCATGTGTGATCGCCCAATGGTTTGATGAGTATGACGCTGATGTTATCCATGCATCATGACCTTCTCCATCATCAGATCTGAACCCAATCGAGCATTTATGGGATATCCTGGAATGATGCCTGAGACAGTATTTTTCACCTCCATCAAACAGGTATGAGTTGATTGACTTTTTCGTGGAAGAATGGTGACACATCCCTACTGCAGTGGTCTAGACGCTGGTGGACACCATGTCATGGCACATACAGGCCGTACTGGCCACACGTGGTGGCCCAATGCTCTATTTAGTGACTTTACATCAGCATTTCCATTTTTTGTCCACTACCTGTATATCATACATTCTCGCCAAAGTTCAGGCTTATGGAAGAGAGAGATAGAGCTGACAGGGTGTCGAAAGTAATGCATTGACAGTGTGGCATTGGGACAATATGTAGATACAACAAGCTGTATGTGCTACGTGGGGATGAACAAACAGGAGGAGAGAGACGAGGGAAGGAAAATATCCATCTGCAAAAAGATGGAGAGGGCAAATGAGGATTGAAAAGATCACTGTTTGGGATGGAAGATGACCTGAAGATGTACTGCTGAAATGAATCTCTGGAGGAAGGAAGTTCCACAAGTGGGAGAAGAGAGGACCAAAGGAGTGGGAAGGGGGGGGGGGGGAGGTGATCAGCTATTCTGGATTTGGATACATTCACAAGGAGTGGCTTTCTGGAAGAATGTGTATGCCTGAAAACCATGCACATGAAATCGATAGAAAAGCACAAAATAAACACATGAGCAGATATGGGAACGGACACACAGGACAACTAACATTAGACATAAAAATCGATAACAGTTTGACTCAACAAACCCAGAAGATTCCTTTACTTTGGAGGTTCACCTCTCAAAACAGAAAGAAGCATGTCCGTGCATGGGGAAAGCTAGGATCAGACATCACGTCGGAAGCCAGGAACAAAAGTTTAAAACATATAAAAAAACGATTTTTTTTTTTTTGAACATTCACAGAATTTTACTGTTCGACATAACCTGGGAGAAGTTGAGGTCAAAACGTTGAAATTAGCAACTAGAACAGCTGTTTGCCAAGCTATCCAATAGTTGGAACATCATTATAGAACAAAAGTCAAGTTGAGATACAAAAACGATAACAACAGTATATTCTGCTGCATACACTGACAGTGATACTATAAAACAAATGCTGAGAAGTTTTGGCACAAAATAGGGCATTATCACGTTAATGAGTCCACCAACAGCGTGTAGAATGATTGCACAACTTGATAAGGGAGACCGAAAATAAGCACAAAAATGGATTTTGCACAAAAATGATGTATGTATGCCAAAAACAAAAGAAACATCATTTTGAAAATTACCTTGGTTCATGCCATGGTTGGTAAAATGAAAGCAGAGATTAATATGTGAAATTATACCCTCGATGAGACACATGACTTACCCCCACACAGATCTCATCACTGTGAAAGATGAAATGTAAAATCAATGAAAGCTCTTATTAGAAGCTCATCTCATGTAAATGAATAGAGCACTCGCACATTAAAGAACTTTAAGGCTGCAGTGGGTGATAGTGGGGTAAAATCAGAAACCTGCTTTTTAAAATACCGAATAAAAACACAGCACAGGAAACAGATTGGAACAAGAAAAAAGAGCAATCAGAGATTGCAGGCCCTCGCCAGGACTTATTTTGTGTGGTGTTTGTGTACTGGTGTGTCATGTAATTAACAAGAGACATAATTTGAACTGCCACTTTATAACTGCTGACAGTGATGACCGGGAACCAAGACGTCCCATTTTGATGCAACCCCGCTTTGATCGGACACCTGACCCTGACCCATAACGTTTATTATTATTAAATTTAATTTAGAATGGGATTAAAATAAATTCAATTCAAATCAAATGGAAGACAAAATAGGTACAGCCCTACATTGGAGTCATCAGAAGGAACCAAAACCAACAAAAAGTAAAGATGAAGTCATCAGGAGGAACCTGGAGAGGATTCACATTTCAGCTGCTACTCCTCTACCTTCAAACCCATCCGGGTGCAGCCAAGTGAGCCTTATTCCCCCACAAAAAATAAGACAACCCTGATCAAAATAAATAATCCGAGCTGCTAGACCATGCATCCGATCAGGATAAAATTTAAAACATATATTACCAATCACCATAAGATCATAATTGTGAAGTTTCATGTTGATTGTCGAAGCAGTTCAAGAGAAAGACTTTTTAAAAATTATTTTGCTCAATCCAATATGGCTGCCAGACCATGTGACATCTATATATTACTAAAACTCTCATCTTGTATGTATGCACATATATGTATATATAGAAAAATATATATATATATATATATATATATATATATATATATATATATATATATATATATATATATATATGTTCAGAAATAGTCAAAACGGTAAACGATAGCGTAAAAATTTTAGGGCCACCTCACTCACCATTCACCTGCGGTGTGCAGTGTCAAGTTTCGTTCAAATCGAGCAATGAAAAAAATTATTTAAAAAAATCAATTCCCGATTCAGTCAAGGACTCCTCGGGAGTATTTGATCAATGCAAACAACCTCAGCGGTATAGTTTGCTGGAGCTATCCTTTTTTTTTTTCTTGAAATGATTTTTTTCATCAACCGCTGTCACAATGGGAACCCAACGGGTTCACGGGTTGTCTCGAATCAATTATTTGTGAAGACTCTGGTATCCCCAAGCCTTGTGGAACATTTGTGTGAAGTTTCCCCTCGATCTGTTCAGCTGTTTTGGAGAAGAAGAATTCTATTGGTTTTCGGGGAAAATCCAATATGGCTGCCAAATCATGTGGCCTATTATGCCATATATGTGAACGTTTTGTTCCTCATGGATGGGCAGTCATACTTGAAAAGTTTCACCTCAATCTGTTTAGTCGTTTCAGAGAAGAAGATTTTTGAAGGTTTTGTTTGAAAGTAATATGGCTGCCGAACCACGTGACCAATGATGTCTTCAATTTTTTTCCTCTGGAGAAATTTATCCCGAGATAACCCTCAAAATTTTTCATACTGATCGGACATAGCGTTCCATGTCGAAAATTATGACATCATAATGAAGGCACCTATGACATTAAAAAAGCCCATGTGGAGTACTTGACACGTGTCAACTTTCAATTTATTGATGCGATTTCGGAGATATAGAAGTCCACAGTTTTTCTGTTTTTCTAACAATGGCTGCCACACCACTTGACCTATGACGTCATAATTATCATTAAAATATTCCACATGAGTAGTTGCTCTTCTGGTGAAAATTTTGTCTCAATACAACAAGCGGTTGCAGAGAAAAACACTAAAGCTCTGTGCGGACAAACAGACAAACAAATAAAACACACAGACAGACAGACAAATGGACCCAAATGCAATACCCTCTCCTCTGGTGAGTATGAATTGGTATTGCCATCAAGTAACAAGGTCAGGCATTATACATCCTTGCAGAGTTCCCACCCTACGGTTGATGTTCCAAGCCTGCAACACCTTCTTCTGATACATACCTTTATTTGGGCAGTGTATAGGCAACTGACAGCTCTGCATATGCCAAAAAAATAACCCGGGTTTCGTGCATGAAGCAAAACATACCGACTGCATATAATTCAAAACACCTCACGACACTGAAAAACGTGGGGACAGGAATACTGCACTGTAAATGGTGGAGACTTGTAATACCCTCCCCCACCTGGAGGCGGCGCTACACATTACACATTTACATCGAGAATTTCCATCCCAACTCCAACCCCATGACCACCGGCAAAGATAAAAACACCGATATACATTAATTGGGGTCATGCTTATCTTTTGTAGCAAGTCTGGATTTAATTGGCCCAAAACTGTAGGAGGAGTAGCGTGACAAACAAAAAACCCACAAACAAACACCAGTCCATGAATTATAGTAAGGACCTATTGTGGCCCAACAAGCCATCTGTAACAGGTAACGTTTCCTTAGTCTGGTAACGTTCCCTCTACCACCTTCGATCACCATGCATGTGTGTCAAATGCTACAGTCTGGTCGTTTTGCAACAGCGCAGCTCTGACGCCTGTGCTGGATGCATTGCACTGGATGGTGACTTCATCCTCCAGGCTGTAGTAGCGCAGAACGGGTGCTTGAGAAACGGCTTGCTCAACTCGAGCAAAGGCGCTTTCTTACATGTCACCCCAGGTCCAAACAATGTCCTTCTGAGTTAGCTCCCTGATTGGCTTTGACATCTCAGACAAGTGAGGCAAGAAATTTGCCAGGGACTAGATAAGCCCCAGAAATCTTCTCACACCCGCCACGTCCCCCAGGGTAAGCATGTTTGTGACTGCCTTGATCTTGCCTGGGTCAGGATGCAGACCATCCTCGTTAGTAGTGTGTCCAATGAAAAGAACTTCCGAGGCCTGCAGCCGCATCTTTTCACTGTTGAGTGTCAGTGCCTTCTCTTTTCACCGCTTCAGCAGGAATTCCAGATTACTCTCGTGATCTTGTCTGGCATTCTCAGTGTTACCTCCTAAACCAAACACCAAAAAATCATCAGCGACTATCTCACACCCACGCAAGCCTTCGGCGACTTCGTGCATGTGGCACTGAAAATGTTCTGGTGCTGATGAGATACCAAATGGCATACGCTTCCATCGGTACCACCCAAACGGTGTATGGAATGTAGTCAAATGTGATGACTCATCGTCGAGTGGTATGTGCCAAAATCCTGACTTCACATCTAGGATTGAGAAAATGTTTGCACCTTGCAGATGTGTAGCAATGTCTTCAATTGTATGCATCGGGCAGTGCTCCCATTTAATTGCTTTATTCAACTCACGGGGATCCAGACATATGTGTAGCTTGCCATTCTTCTTGGGCACAACCACCATGGAGCTGATCCATGGGGTAAGGACGAGTGACCAGTGCAATAATATCCTGTTGGTTGCACCAGGCCATCCAGAGCTTCCTTGACCTTGCGAGGCAGCGCAACTGGAACTTTGCACAGTGCGTGCCACACTGGCTCCACAGAATTGTCCATCTTGATGTGGTACTCCCCTTGTAGTTCGCCGCCATTATCTATGAACAAAGTGTTGTATCGAGATGTCAATTCTTCTTTAGTTACAGGTGACCATGCTCACTTCGCTTTAGTTGGAGCCACAGGGTGCACATAAGCGCTGCACACATCAGGCTTATTCACCGCATGCTTATCCAGCACTTGAATAAGTTTCATACCAATGCAGGCTTTACGTCCCAAGATAGGGTGAAAGTGATGACCGTCCACCAGCAGCAACCTCAGTCTGCAGGTAAGATTGTGCCGCCACACGTGCACAATGACGGTGCCCTTCACAGGCCACTTGTGCCTGCCATAGGCTATGTGTGTGTCAATCTGCTCCACATGCAGCAGTTTCTTGTCACAGGTCGCAGCTTTGTAGATGTGCAGGGACATCATATTAACTGAAGCCCCACCATCGATCTGGAACCTCACATAGTTTCCAGACCTGAGTTTCAGTGCAGCAGACTGTTCATCAGTCGGTTTGAGAAACAGCACACGGTTGATGCTAAAGACCTAGTTTGTATCAGCAGCAACAACACACACAGGCTTAATGTCCTCAGCCTTGCACTTCTTATTGAAGTGGTTTGTCTTCACGTACTTTATGCATTCTTTGCCCCTTGTGGGACACTACTCCTTGCACATTTCATGCCTGCGGCCACAAAACTTGGATTCAGCTATGCCACCGTTCTGTGGTTTAGTAGGTGCAGGTGAACTCTTCGCTTTCCCCAGATGCTCACTTGTCTTTGTACCAGAGTGCAGCGAATTGACCACCCTTCCAGGTTGCAATTCCCCCAATGCTTTCACTTGCGTTAGAGTCAGTTCTTCCGATCTGCAAATTTCCAGTGTCTTTTGCAGAGTCAAATTCCCTTTTTATAAAAGTCTTTCATGTACTTTGGAGTTTGTGATACAGAACAGAATCCTGTCCCTTATTATCTGGTCCTCAGTAATACCAAAGTCACATGAGAGTGCCATTTCTCGTGGCACTGCAAGATATTGCTCAAAGGATTCTCCATGCCTCTGGCCTCAAATGTTGAAATTGAAATGTTCGAACAGTGTATTTGCCTTCGGCAGCATGTAGTCACGGAACTGCTTGAGAGTTGCCTCAAGTTTGTCCCTGTCTTCCAAGTTCCCCCACTGGAATGACTTGTATATTTTCCGTTCAGCAGGTCCCAGAATGTCAAATGGCTCAGGAGGGGGAAGGGTGCTTGGAGTTGTGATCGCCATAGCCACAAAAGTTCACTCAGTCTCTGTCTTTGAGGCTCCGTTTAAACCGCTGCCACCCTGTAATTTGTAATGTTTCCTTTATCTGGTAACATTCCTCCTACTGCCTCCGATCAACAATGCATGCGTGTCAATCGCCGAGTGCACTAATGCTGGGTGCGCCAAGTGTAGAGAGTATTGAAACTGAACTGGGTGCATTTTGATTGTTGGCATGAGCATCAGACTCCATTCCACTTAACCATGTGACTAAATCTGACCAATCAGTAGTGGATTGCAGAGGGGCCAGTTCATTATTATATAGATAGGGGTAGGATGGGTCAGTCTATTATCACATACAAGTTAGCAATGGTCTTCACATGTCACACCATCCAATTGTAGACCAATATGCCATCAAATATGTGACTTTTCAAATGATGTAATCCACCCCAGAATGCTCTGTGTGCACGGACAGAAATCCCAGGAGTGTGCATGTTCAGGGTGAAATAAAGTATATTATGTGTCTGGGATAAGGATTGTGGGCTGAAATGTCTCACAAAGCTCTAAAAGAAGTCGAAAATACTTGTAAAAGTACCCGAGAGAAAGGGCTGTACATCTGAACAACAAAAGACGTGGAGAACTTTTTCAGCTCACCGAATGGGCAGCTGCTCGTATTGCAAACTCCCAACCATGTGGGTCGGTGCAAGGCCTGAGTGGACGGGTGTGTGCCACACAAAACCCCCGACGGATCGCGACCATTGAATGAACTGTGTATCTGGAGTAAGTTCTTGTGAACACCGATAGGGAGGACATATCTGGAGCTTGTGAATGTATAGGTTAAGTTTAAAATGATGGAGATGTGAAGGCTGTTATAAATACATTATTTGGTTCCAGGGCCACAAGATATATTATGCGAGATTTTTGCATCCATTGATAAAAGGGAGAAGCGTCCTTCCGTGTGTGAGTGTGTGTGTGTATGTTTTATATACTGCCACCGCTTGCTTGTACGAATGGGAAATGATACGAACCCGACACTTCTCATCCACGGATATGTCTTGTATTCCTTTATTCCTGTGAGTCTGATTTGCATTTTGAAACAGAACAATAATGGTGAACCATCATGAATTTGACACAGTTTTGTCTAAATGCTGAAAATTATGTTTAAAAGACGATTTGAATCATAGTTTTTGCGCTAGCAACAGGGCAGGTTAAAAGTGCCCGTCGAGCAGAACCAACCATCTGTAAAACACACACAGCACGTGCACAAAAGGCCTCATTTAACATTTATATGTCATCTCTAAAGTCGCATATTGTGACCCATCACGCCTTTGGGCTTTTCTTTGCAGGAGCGAGGCTCAAGATAGAGTGAGGTAGAACTGACAGTGGGACGAACATTAAAGGAATGAACAAACAGAGACAGATACAGGAATTTCAAGATGGGGAATGGGGGCACTAGGCCATATTACTGAATGGGTGGGGGGGGTGGAGGGTGAGGTTCGGGGTCCATCCCCCAGGAAATTTTGAAAAACTGATCGCCGGAAAAGGCATTTCCTGCAATTCGTTGCATTCTTCCCTGGCCATGGCCGACCCCTCGAGCGTGTTAGTGGACTCGTCCACCCAATAGTGCTGAGCGCCTGATGTGCTTGCAGCCGACTCACTTCAACCTGACTTACACACATGCAACACCACTGACAACAATGTGGTGGGCTCTGCATGGATTGAGGTACTGTACATGCTGGCAAAATGGAAATGAGCTGGTTTTTTTTCCATAATTTGGGGATAAAAATGAGGGTGAAAATACAAGTTTGTGTAAAAGTGAAACTGAAACATGCAAAGTCCAAAACGTAGGGGGAGGGGTGCAGGGGAGGTCCACCCTTGACAAACAGGAAAAGAGGCAAGGGTGGATTGGAGGAAACATTGGAATGAGCAAGTAAGATGCTTGCACTAGGAGAGGTTAATGGGGGGAAATAAAGATCATGGGTCAGAATTGGGGATGGCATGAGATGGTGGTACACTGCTTGCTTGAAGCTCTGAAGAGAAGAGTGAAACAGAACAAACTCTGGAAGGTGTTTTCCATAGTTCGGAGAAGAGAGGATTAAAAGTTGTGCTCAAGTGTGCAGTCAGCCTGGATTCTGGAAGTTTAAAAAGGAAGGGGTTCCTGGAAGAATGCATCCACCCTGAGTTAATAGTTAGGGTCACAGAACTGAGAAAGCAGAAAGAGCAATATCAGAAAATAGATGGCAGGAAACAAAGAGACCAACACCCTGCCTGTGATGTAAGAGTTACAGACCTTGTGCTTCAGTGTTTCGTCTCATCATGGGATATTCCAATAATTTTGAGAGCTTTTGATTCCACAGAATCAGAGAGAGACAGATGTGATGCTGGGGTACCAGCCCATAGGGGACAGCAGTACTCCATTGAGCTATGAACAAAAGCCCTGTCGACTATGAGTAGCTCTGGTTTACCAGGGAAAGACTTAGGAAAGCTGGCCTCCAAATGCCAGCCACAGACTAGGCATTCTCCATTGATCTATGTGGTCAGCCCAGGAAGGTCATGGCTGATGGTGAGATATAGAAGGACAAGAGACAACCTCTTTCAGTAGTTGACCAAGGAAATTGAGAGAGACGCAGCTGCTGTCTTCTGCGGATGGGGGGTACTGAATGACACAATGTGGAGTCATCTGTTAAAAGAAAGAGGGTTTTCGAGAGCATCAGAGGTCATTTGCCGTATATAGATGAGGAACAAGATTGCATCAAAAACACGACCTTATAAAGAAACTACAGCCTCCACTGGGAGAGGGTAAAGAGGGTAAAGAGGGTTCCTTTGAGAGCAACGCATTGACTGTACAAGTAGAGCAAGTCAGAAATACAGCAATGAAGGCCTTCTCCACCACAGCCAGAGAGCCTGGCAAGCAAAGCAGGATGCCAGACTGTGTCGCATGCCCGAGATACGTCCAAGCTGACTGTTGTAACTGATCTTCCATCAAATTGTGACCATCGAATTGTAATACAACATTCCATATAATGTTGGGCCAACATGCCATCAAATTGTGGCCCAACAAACTATCATTTGTACAATTTCAAACAACAACTTGTCGAGGATGCATCAACAGCCAAAATAAAATATTGCAACTTGTCCGTGTTGTTAAATCAAAATTGGGGCTCAAGATAAAGAACATTACGACAACAAATGAATTCTTTTTTTGTATACGTGGTTGGGGCTCGTGGACGAGCTCGTACAGTGAATGGATCAGCAGATAAAAGACAAAAATAAGACGCAAAACACACATGTATGGGGTGGAAAAGATGGATACAGGAGGAACTCCAAGGAGAGAAAACTGCAAAATTGGAAGAAGGGATTTGGGTGGGGTTAACGAGGGTAGAAAGGATTATGATTTCGGACTGGGGTCGATCAGAGAAGGTGGTAAACAGCCGTCTCACAGACCTGGAGAGAAGATTGAAGAGGATGTGGAAGTTGATTCCATAGGTGGGAAAAAGCGGAACAAATGAATGGAGTTGAGCCATGATCCTGGATTGAGGTCGGGGGGTTGACGGTGGCCTGTGTGATTCCTGCAGAAATGTGAGGGGGACAAAGCACGAAAAGAGCAAAGGGTGCAATGCAAGACCAGAAAGGAGGCGGTCGAAGTGACCGACCTGTCTGCAATGGCGAAGAGATAGACCCATCGACTCAGCTTCATCGCAGGAGATTCCAATAATATCGAAGGCCTTTGTTTCCAGGCGTCAAGCTGAGCAAGATGTGAGGCAGGGGAGCCATCTCTGGGGGGAGAGCATTACTCATCGATTTTCATGATCGATTATGGCGTTCGGGAGTTTTCCTGATGGTGTAATCAAAGCCATCGCCAGCGAAGGTATCTCGATTCGAATTGCAACAAAAACAGCAAAAGGGAATATTATGGACAATTTACATCGATTAAAAAGTAGCTTTGGACAAGCACATTGAACAAGGAGGACAATGTGAGGACCCACATGGTATGTGTGCCATCTGGGACAGGCAAGGCACTTTGTCCCCAATCACTTACACTAGTATTGGGCAGTACAGCAAGGCAGAAAATAACAATTATTTTTCCATGATTAATTTCTTCATTATCATATTCATCAGCTGATAAATTGGACAGATTGAAAGGAATATTTTTGGTAATTTCAGGCATCAATTACACAATTGCATACACACTGCAAGCAGCAGAATGATGAGAGATAACGTTTTTATTATGCATAAACGGGCAGAGCAAACACACAACGATTTTCAAGCATGTTGGATTAATTTGTGTTCCATCTTTGGTGTAACTACTGTTGTCAAGTAACTGATGGAAGGTGAGATTGGAGAAAATGTGAGTCAGCATGATGGCTCCAACTAACTAACAGCACACAGAGCATGGATGGGAAAGGTGGAGGCAGAAATGGCACAAAAACAAAAGAGGAGGTTAATTTGGAATATTTTTTTTATATCAAATTCATTGTAAGTTTGTGGTACTATCCTGTGCATATCAGGAATTAAAGGTTCAATTTGCCTTTTTTGACGATGTTAGAAAACGGTTGAGCACTTTTCAACCAGGGCAACACATCAAAGTGTGCACCGTTTCTTGGGGGGTGGGGGCGTTAAGCCGGCTGTCCTATCTGCTGACATTAGTTGGTGGACGTTAAAGATCCCATAGTCATTGCACAAAGGATAGGGGAGTTATCTCCGGTCCTCTGACCAAATCACAGATTCACAGTGATTAACACTGGGAAGACAATGGCAGGTAATGGCAACCACCCAGTATAATCCTGGCAATAGGGTTGCTGTGGCAGCAGCGAACCTGTCATGAGGCTGACAGAGCAAAAGCAGTTTAGCATTAAATAAGTTATCTGGAAATCAGTTTTAACGATTAATCTCATAAACTCTAATGTTTTGTGTAGAGGAACTCATTCTTAGTGTTGCACTGTTCAATTAATTGTCCCAACAATATGTGCACAGTTTCTCTCTCTCTCTCTCATGTACAAGTTTATCCCAATCCGTTTGCAGTGATCCAATCCATTCTTTCAACCATGGTACACCAAACTCTGTGTTGAGGCAGCAGAAACCAAATGGTTTGCCTGCTCATCATCGAAGGAAAGCCCAACTGAGGGCAACCTGAGGTTCTCTTTCCTCAATGTTATGGTGGCACATTGTGAAGCATGCATCTCGTGAGTCCTCCCACAACAAGGGATGAGGCAGAGAAGCAGGAGTTCAGGGATGCACTGGAGAGGATGATGGGAATGGTTGAGCTGGAGGGGATGCTGTGCATTGTGGGGGACTTCAACACGCATGTGTGAGTAGCAGAACCGGGTAGCAAGGAATGAGTTGGTAAGTTTGGTTGGGGAATGAGGAATAGAGAGTCGAAAGCTAGTGGAGCTGCTAGCGAGGAATGGCATGGCTCTTGTTGGTTAATTCTTTCAGAATCAGAAGTGGAAAATTACTAACAGGAGTGGACAGCATAGAATGGAACTGGATTTGTTGGGAATGAGGAACAGTTGTGTAAGGCGCTGGTAGAAGAGCATGTCATCAAACAGCACAGGCCTATGGTGTTTGTTGTGTGCATGAAGAAAAGGAGGGAAGTTGAGGATATGGGTCAGAAGATGATAAGGTGGGGGAAGTGCAGTGACTACGTCACCATAGAGTACAAGGAGAGGATGAGGGCCAGTTATGAGGAACTTAGCGAAGAAGCTGAAAGCTTGGAAGAGGAGTGGATGAAGTACAGAGGGAGGTTTAGTAGCATTGCAGAAGTTTTGTGTGGAAGGACTTCAAGAAAGGGTGGATCGTCGAGGTATAGAAACTAGTTGTGATTGATAGAGGAAGTAGGGCAATTCCACGTGAAGGGGGAAAATAGTCAGATTTTTAAAGCTAGGTATTTTCAGCTAAATGTTACTTTTTCTGACTCTTCATAAGTTGAATTAAAGGGAATGACAAAGTTTTCAAATCTCAGCTACCAGTTGACAAAAAAAATCATTCAAACATAATCCATAAAATTTGATTCAATTTTTACTTTTCGAGCTTTAATCTTCAATTGACCTCCCTTCTATACATTTTCAGACATAACCAGTTTTTGAATGATGTCAGTACTTCATTAGGCATGTTTCTCAAACATATTACAGAAAAGATTGCAGGATGTTCAAGGTTTTCAGATAACAGCCCCTGAAATCAGCTGGTCCGAAGGTGATGTAACACGAGTCACGAAAATTAATAACTTTTTCTACTAGACAAAAACCCCTGCTGTATTGGAAGTGCCAATTAGAATTCTCCTACTAGTCTGTACTAGAATTCTCCTACTAGAATTAGAATTCTCCTGTGCTGAACTAAATAGCAGTAGCAACAGACCTCTAATTGTCTTCTGTGCTGATATCTGGACATGTGAACATCGGTAACGCGAGTCACGAATTTTGTAACACGAGTCACGATACTCAGGTGGGTTCAGTTTCAAGAAATAGCAATAGATTGCGCGACGGAGGAATTTTTAAATCCCAGAATCCTTTGCGTGAAGTCGTGGCGTGTTATAGCTTGTTTGCAAGCGCGAATTTTTGAAGCGACAATCGTCTATCATCCATCATCAGTCAAGGTAAAGATGACCATATGCAGTTTATAAGAGATAAATGTGATAATATCGAAGTATATTTTACAATTTATTCAGACATTCACCTCACAATGTATCCATGATCTTTAAGTTTCTCTACCAAGTGTCCAGCACGGAAGTGACGGGATTACGACAGATCATGCTTTACAATACCCTTGTATTTCTATCCTCGGGGTGAGCACATCCCTCTCAATGTGTGTTTATTTAACAGTAGCCATAGTCCAGTGAGTCCAGCACACAAATTCTAGATCTGCTTTTTTTGGTTACCGTCATTACAGATTTTGTCATGGCGCTCACTGCGGCTGAAAGGCAGCAGAAGAGGCGACAGAAACTTCGCACCGATGGAAAATACGATGATTATAGAAAACGGCAAAGGGAATACAATATGAATTACCACGACATGAAGAAAACAAAAGAAATGAAACTGCCGACGACTGAACAAACACAGTTGACGCGAATGAACCGTGAAAAGGTGAGGCAACGGGTGGTGAAGTGCAGAGCTCTGAAGAAAGCGCGAGCGACTTTGTCCCCTACCACTCATTCTTCACCCTTCAACAGCGCCAGCGCTTTGGGGAAAGCAATGCGTAAGGCAAAACGGGCATTGACTTCCTCACTGCCGAGGACCCCGAAGCGAAGAAAAGCCGTGATCAGAAAGCTGTACACTTCAATCCAAGCAGATCAAGAGAATGATCCTGAACAACAAAAGCCAATAGGGGGCCAAAACTCCATTCCGAGTGAAACCATTGAGGTGGTGAAAATATTTTACGCCAGGGATGATATTAGTCGGCAAGCTCCAGGCAGAAAAGATGTTGTCACCGTGAGGGCAGATGATGGTACTAAAGTCCAGTACCAAACCAGGCACCTCACTTGCTCGGTAAACGAAGTTTACGCGCTGTTCCAGAAGGAATTCCCAGATACGGAAATTGGTAAAAGCAAGTTCACTGAACTTCGTCCTCCGCATATTCTACTGAGCAGCAAATTACCACATAATGTTTGCTTGTGTCGGTATCATGAAAATTTCGTGACCGCTGTAAATGCTTTGCATTACGTCCAGCCGTCTGTAGCAATGTATTCACATGACCTCCCTCAAACGTTTCTATGTAACCAAACGCGCCGCGAATGTTGGTTTAACGAATGTGAAACCTGCTCTGATGCAAAAGGATTCCGAAAGGTGTGTGTTGTTGACGAAAACAGACAAGTTACAAGGACAACTTGGAAAAATGACTGTGATGGAAAACTTGCCAAAGTCATTGAGGAGGGTACAACAAATGATTTGGTGGACCACATTTGTAATCTGATCCCAAAGTTCATGGAGCATTGCTTCGTCAAAAGGGAGCAGGCCTGTTCGTATAACAAGGAACGGGATGCTGCCTCTGCCAGTGAACATTCTGATACAGCTCTTCTTCAGGTGGATTTCTCGGAAAATTACACTTGTGTCTACCAGGATGAGATTCAGAGTGCTCACTGGCAGCAGGCTCAGGTCAGTCTGTTCACAGCTGCATTATGGTTTGAAGGTACAATCCATCCGATTGTATTGGCATCAGACAAACTTACACATTCGAAGGAAACCGTTGTCGCATATATAGATCGTTTGTTAGATACAATTCCAGACAGTGTCACACATGTATCGATCTGGTCCGATGGGCCTGCTTCCCAATTCAAGAATAGGTATATTCTTGCTGCGTTGAAGCCTCTGCAGGAGAAATACAATAAAGAAATCATCTGGAATTTCTTTGCAACGTCTCACGGAAAGGGTCCGGTGGACGGAATCGGTGGAGCCGTCAAGCGTGTTGTATGGAATACGGTTAGGAATAGAAAGGCCATTGTTACCAATGCGTCAAGCCTCAGGGAAGCGGCAATGACAAGCAATGTGCTTGTAGCTGAATAAAGGGCACGGAGATTGAAAGAAGAAATGAAGTCCTGGGAATCAGTCAGGTTTTTAAGGATGCCAGTCCTGTACCTGGCATAGGTGGTGCGCATTGTATGAAGTTGATGAATGACGAGATAGAACTCTGTACAATCACCTCAGACGCGAGGCCTGCAGATGCTAGGCCTGCAGTTGCGTTGCCTGCCTCAGATGCTGATGTGAACACTAACATCCGCGTTGGGGATTGGGTTCTCGTGCAATATGAGAAGACAAATTACCCAGGGGAGGTGAAACGTGTAGAACATGAAGAATGTCAGGTGAGCGTCATGGTGCCAGCTGGAAAAAATTGGAAGTGGCCTGTTCGGCCTGATGAGATTTTCTACACACACGACAATATTGTTCGAAGACTGGAGCCCCCAATCATTGTGAACCACCGCGGCCATTTTGCCTTTGTAGATTTCTTGTTGGCACTCGAGAGAGTTTTACTGCACAAAAGTGCATATTGTTTCTGTTATGAATGGACCATTTTAAAGCTAAAATTCCGAGTTATGGCCCGTTTGAAAGTTGTTTGAAAGTTATTAATTCCTAGTTATGGTCTGTTTGAAAGTTAATTAATTCCTAGTTATTTAATGTTATCTCTGTTGTTAAGTTACATCAAATTCACTACCTGTAAATACTAGTCAGTAAGTTCAGCCTTTGTGAAGACAGCCGTGTGGATTATCAGTGTGGGATGGATTATAATCAGTGTGGGAAAATTTGTAACAGGAGTCACGGTAACGCGAGTCACGATCATAATTTAATTCATTGCCCATATTTAGAAAGGAAAATCAATTCTTTGTAACTTGTATGAAAGCCTGTTTAACTGTAACCCTTTGAACCCACAAACGATATTCTTTCCTTTTATCAGTTTCGGACAAATTTGGCTTTCCCTTTTCTGTAATGCGAGTCACGCTATAAATAAATTAAAGTAAAAACTATATTAGACAATTGAATAATTATTATTTGTTTTCTTTTCATACCTTACCCGCAAAGGTTATTACAAACTGAAGGATAACTTCTGACCTGTATCACTGCATTGTATACTCTGAGATATAGATTGTTAATTGAGCTAAAATGTAACGCGAGTCACGATGGAATTGCCCAGTAGCCAAGGTAGATGGTGAAAAGAAAGATGTTTGGAAGAGGATAGAGAAGATCAAGGACGAAGGGGGACAACCAGATGCAGGGTTTCTCCACCTACATGGGCAAAACAAGAAAGCAACAAGGAGAGCTGTATATAAGGTGAGGAATGATATGGAAGAGGAGGTATTCAACAAGTTGAAAGAGGATGGTGGGAAGAATAATGATCTTTATATTGGCTGGTGGCAGGGGTGAAGATAGTAAGGATATGAAGGGGGAGTGGGTGGTGATTACGGATTGTGGTGGAAGGCAGAGAGGATGCAGTATTGAAGGTATGGGAACGCTATTTCAAGGAGTTGTTGAACTGGGGAAGAAGCAACGGTGAGCTGGAGCAACTGTAGTATGTAGACTGGAAAGTGGAGTAAGTGGAGATCATGGAGGAGGAGGTGTGGACACCAGTAAAGAGGAGGAAGAAGGGAAGAGTACAAGGTATTGATGAGGTGGGGACAAATGCATGGAAGAAGGTGGACAGATTGATGGTACTCAGAAAAAATATCAAGGAAATTGAAAGGGAAAGTTCTGCTTTCTTGTACAATGCTGGCCTACCTTTATGGTTTGGGGATGGTGGCACTGACAGAGACACAACAGAGGCTGCAGGCCTGCGAGAACAACTTGGTGAGGAAAATTACACGAGTGAGGAGGGTAAATAGAAGGAGGATGGACGAACCGAAGGAGGAGATTAGGTGTGCAAGTATGCATGATGAGAAGATTGGTAAAAAGATGGCTGA
Organism: Eptatretus burgeri; assembly: GCF_056783735.1. Lineage (NCBI taxonomy): Eukaryota > Metazoa > Chordata > Myxini > Myxiniformes > Myxinidae > Eptatretus > Eptatretus burgeri. The sequence goes on from NC_140969.1 coordinate 70,046,972, forward strand.
AGTGGGTGGACACGGTGTGGATGGGGGAAGAAATATTGGCAAAGATTTCAGATAGGTTGAGTGAGCAAGGTAGAGGGAGAAAGGTAGATCATGGATGAGATGGGAAGATTGTGTGATGAGGGATATCAAGAAGGTGGGGGTGGTTGGAGAGTGGAGAGCGTTGGCTGAGTATAGAGGAAAGTGGAGGATTATCATGGTCAAGGCAGGACAGAAGATTAGTACCATTGGACCTCACCCCTTATAAGGGGAAGAGAAGGAGAAGAAGAAGATATGTAGTATGCTCATATATAGATGCAGTGTTTCATAAGGACCAACCAGGTCTCTCACCCATAATTGGAGAGAGCAACCAATCACCTCACACCTTATCAATTGTGCCCAGCTGCGGCTAGGATGTTGTGGAATCAAACCCTTGCTCTTCCAACCAAATAAAGCTGCATAAAGCACTAAGATTGCCGCACAAGGCATGCTCTTTACTATTTCAAACTCGACCAGGGTTCCTCTACAGTTCAAAAGCATCACATGCATTAAAATCCTAACACTACATGCACCCATCAGCCACCAGACCGGTTGCATCGCTTCTTGATGAGTCATCAGTGATAGTGTAGACAGAAATATGCACCACAAAGGCTTTCAAACATGTACAACGTGCAATGCCAACAGCATTCATCATTGAAATATCATAAGGCAAAATCACGTCTTTCACCCGTAACTGGAGGGTACAACCAATCAGGTCTCACTTAATCAATTGTGCTCAGCTGTGACTAGAATGTTCTCTGACTAACTCCCTGTATCACGGACACACACACACACACACACACACACACACACACACACACACACACACACACACACACACACACACACACACACACACACACACACACACACATACACACACACACCTCTATTAATTCTTTTTGACAGAGTCGAGGAGACCAATGATGCAATAATTTTTGGCCTAAATGGCCTCCTCATCTCCCCTTGTATAAAAATCATTGCACAATCAGCATTGCAGGTTTCTGTTGGTTCGTTGCAGATTTATTTCATTGCTGCATTGCAGTTTTCACAATCATTTTTTTATCTGACAAGCCATTATTCCGGCTCGTGTGCAGGAAAGCACAATGAACCCGACTCAAATTTGTCACAAAATGCTTTGGGACCAAAAATATCCAGAAGCACTACGTATTCAGTGCCCCTGGAAGATGCTGCTTGATGTTAAGGGTCGTCGTCAAAGATGGGTTGCGCACCCAGATTGTGGTAACCTGAGGTCCAATCCCCCCTCTGCATCCGAGTCAAGGCCAACTGCTGATCGTGCCCTGGAAGATGCTGCTTGATGTTAAGGGTCGTCGTCAAAGATGGGTTGCGCACCCAGATTGTGGTAACCTGAGGTCCGATCCCCCCTATGCACCTGAGTCAAGGCCAACTGCTGATCGTGACCTGGAAGATGCTGCTTGATGTTAAAGATCGTCTTCAAAGATGGGCTGTGCACCAAGATTGTGGTCACCTGAGGTCCGATCCCCCCTGTGCACCCGAGTCCAAGCCAACTGCTGATCATGCCCTGGAAGATACTGCTTGATGTTAAAGATCGTCCTCAAAGATGGGCTGCGCACCCAGATTGTGGTCACCTGAGGTCCGATCCCCCCCTATGCACCCGAGTCAAGACCAACTGCTGATCGTGCCCAGGAGGATACTGCTTGATGTTAAAGATCGTACTCAAAGATGGGCTGCGCACCCAGATTGTTGTCACCTGAGGTCCAATCCCCCTGTGCACCTGAGCCATGGCCAACTGCCGATCGTGCCTCACAATAGGAACACAATCCAAGTGAGACTCCCCTCCTAATAAAAGGGCAACCTTCACATGCATCACGTTTCGGATCCAGAAGACGTGTCTGTCTCCCACAATTAAAACACAGATATGCTGAAAACCATTAGGCTCAGGAGTTTGACCAGAAATGAAAATAGCCAAGCAAGTTCGGACTGTGATGGAACGACTGTTCACAGGATGATCATTTCGACATTACCAATCAATCAGTGGCAAGAATGCTCTCTTTTTTGCAGAAGGACCTTACTTTTCCCTGTTTTATTGGACACAATTTACACTGAAAAGGCCTTTCACTGCACTTGGGGACTCTCTTCCTTGTTGACTGATCTTGATGTTAACTTGGGAGCTCTGGATTTATATCAAACGATACAGCCACACCAGGCTTGAGGTGTACTCTGTGACCCTAAAAATTTGCCTTCTCGTGCAATGCCCCAAATGCAGGTTGAAATTGTGACCTCTTCATCGAGCGTTACCACTTCATGTACACTGAATAGCAAATATTTCAATACCGGCTCAGCCTTCTACACTTTGCAATCTGAAATGAGGTTTGACATTTCTGTAGATTGCCTAATTTACTATATATATATATATATATATATATATATATATATATATATATATATATATATATATATATATATATATATATATATCCCTTTATGTTATCATTCAGAGAAAGAGTATTTATTTCTCTCTGTATCGAATGGGTATATCAAGCGTCTTCTTGTTCTTGCATATGGCAGTTTGGTTGCCAGGTAGCTATCATTTTGTTGGGGAACGACTGCGCCACTAATGCAATGCCCCTATACCCGTACACTAGTACTCATTTTGCCGACCTCAGAAGGATGACAAGCTGAGTCAACCCCACCTGGTGTTAATTCAGCAGCCAACGGGACTCGAAGTTGGATCCTAAGATCCCAAGGCAGCCACACTAACCACTGAGCCAAGCCCATGGTTTGGATATCAAGCTCAATGACTTTTTAAACATCTTTTCCAGCTTTCTGTTACACGGCACAAGCCAATGGAAATGAATTATTATCCCGATGATTTGTTTTCCCAAGAAAGTCATTCTGAGTCGACATGAATCCATTCCATCCTCCATTGGTCTTCTGCGATCTTCAAAAATAAATATTTATTAAAAATCATCTCTTCATCGGAGCACAGTAATAAGCGAGGTATGACCATACGAGCAATGATCCAGATAATGTGAATTTGTCTATTCGTAATACGACTAGCACTGCTACCACGACTACCTCTTCTTATTCAACAACTTCAATTATTCCCACTTATTTGCAGGTCAGCTGGGGAAGGTTTTTGGCCCAAGTCTTACACAAACATCGAATCCATGTCTTCAAGACAACTGTTCACCACCATCTCAGATCATCCACCACCGAAAACCATGATCTTTTCTACACCCATTAAAACACTCCCACTGCTCCCTCTCCACCAAATTTTCCTTCTGTATCCATCTTGGCCACCCCGTACGTTCTCCCCTACCCGCATCGTTACCCGCATTCCTTGTTTGTCCATCTCGGTATAGTTCCCCCTTCTCCTTCTGCTGTTCCTTTTGTTATGTTGTGTCCTAATCCGTTCTGTGGTCTGGTTCTTCCATGAGCCTTGACTCTGTATTACAAAAAATAACAACTGCCCAAGTCTGATGTTCGACTGGAGGTGACTTGGGAAGGAATTTGTGATTTGTTCAGAGTTCCAACAATAATTTGACTACTTGTCATGAAAGACACCATGGGAGTCTTTATCATCCATCAAGGACCAGCGCTAGCAGGCAGGACATCCAGCCCGATGTCATGGCGATGATAATGTGAATTGATGTAGTCTATAAATACAAGAGCATTTTATAACGTTCAATTCACATCGACTTAATACCCTCGGAATTTCAATGCAAAGCCAGGAGAAATGAGTAATTTCCAATCACACAGTTTTCGACAACACGACAAGCAAACCAGGACGGTAGGTTATCGATTCTATCCAAGGATTCCCTTCAGTCGAGAACTTAATCCAAATAACGCAACGCAAGCGTGACTACATACACCATATGCCACAGGAAAGAACAAGGGAATGGCGTTGATGAAAAGTCGAAGGAAATTGGTGGCTCAAGAGATTTGTGCAAGCTATTTATTATCCTTGGAGGAAAGGTTTGCAGAGAAAGGGGGGGGGAATGTGTACACCTTGGAAGTTCAACAAAAGATCCACCTTATACAAGGTCAAGTGCTTTGTGAGCTGGCAGGATAGCCTAGAGGTATGCACACTCCCCTCTAAGTTGTCCAGCCTGGGTTCGAATCCTGACCCGGCAATAAACTGTCATCCTGGTGTTTCACAGGCAGGGTGATTCATGGATGTGTGTGCCGGCTGTTGGATGGATGTTAAACGAGAATCCTATCTGCCGGCATTCGTTGGTGGACGCCAAAGACCCCATGGTGTCCTTTGCCAAAAGTGGGTGAGCTATTGCCAACACTGTGGCCAAATTTCAAATTCCTGACCTAATTACTACTGGGAAGGCAATGGCAAACCATCCAGTATAACCCTTGCTCAGGAAGCTGTTTTGGTGGCACCGATGATATTTGAAGAGCATGGTACATATGAGAGTGAAAGTGAGAGTGAGAGTATTCTAAGAGTGTATGGTAATTATGTTGTTTTGTCGATTCCCTCCAAAATGATTTTTCATTTAAAGAAGATGGCTGAGAACCTCTTTTCTGTACAAATATGGCAGCAATCACCAATTGTGTTCCCACAAATTCCCTCCCTTCAAAAAAACACCTTCAAGAAGACTAAAGCAACAGTGACACACAATTGGTGGTGATGAAGGCACTTTGTAAATCACGGACAAATTCAATTTTTGCTTTTGTGTTTCGACAATGGTTAGGAAATGAAGAAAAAGGTGATTGTGCAAAACATTTTAGAATGAAGCGATTAATTCCAGACACAAGCAAAAAAAATTCGAAAATCAATCATTCATTTAGCCGGACTCGGTGGTGTGATGCTTGGAGTTGGAGCATCCACTCCGACTCTGGGAGGTCAATCGTTCTCACCCCAGCCAAGTCGTACCGAAGACTTTAAAAATGGGACGTGCTGCTTACTTACTTGACATTCAACATTGTAAAAGCATAGAGCAAGGCCAAACAACCATTGGTTTTCTTGTGTACGTGATCGAGGCTCGTGAAAGAGCTTGAGCAGAATAGAAGGGACCAAAATGGAAAGGGGGAAACATCAACGTCAGAGTAGAAGGGAGCGTGCGATCAAGGGCAGGGGGAGAAGGAAACATGGAGGTGAACAAGCTGCACACAAGCTGAATGAAACACTGCAATAAAAGGAATGGGGAGGCGGGGATGAAACAGAAGAGGAACAAACTAACGAAGAGCTTAAAAATGAAAAGATGAGGGGGGGGGAGGGAAATCACAATAACCTGGAAAAAGGGAGTGCTTGCTAATGGGTATTTGTCAGATTAGGTCAGATTAGATCTGTGACTTGCTACAAGTACCATGTAAACCTGCAGAAACCTGTTCCATATTCAGGTTGCCGGCGACTAAACCGTCTCCCCCACCAGGTTTTTTTGGTGAGGAGGGTGTATGATATGGGCATCCAGAAGGATGAAGAACAAACTCTGTCAAAGGGTGGAGGAGCTCCTTGTGAGCCAACGGCCATCCATATGTAATGTCCAACTGTGTCTGCGGACCTCCTCCTGCAGTTGGGTTACTTCTTATTAGGAGGTTGGTGGCAGGATTTTCACTCCGGCCACCGTAAAACCCTTCATTCTGCAAAACATTCCAAAAGCATAAAGAAATCTGAAAACCCACTCCGTGGGAGTACCTCCTGTGCAGCTTCCCTTCGCAGGGCAGCTCACCGGATGACGGGATTGGGGCAAAGCCTTCAGGACCCCCAATCTTTAATGACAGAAGGGAAACCATGGGGTAACATTCCTGGGTCAGATTGCAGGAGAGTGTGTCGGAGTGGTGCTGAGGTGTCGTCCTTGGGTTAACCTGAGGTGGTCCCTTTGGGAGGGTGCCTGGAATGTCCTATCCCTAAGAGAGGATAATCACTTGTCTCTGTTATCATCTGAGGTCAAGCGTTTGGACATCGGTGTTGTGGGACTCTCTGAGGTTCGGAGACCGGATTGCGGTGAGATCATGGTGGGTGGTTACACCTACTATTGTTCTGGTCACTCTGATGGTTACCATTCCCAAGGTGTTGCTGTAGCTGTGTCCAATAACCTGACTCCAATGATAATTGAGGTAACACCGGTGAACGAGCGTATTATGAGACGATGGATTCGTCACTCCTTGGGTGTTATTTCCCTGGTCTCTGTTTATGCTCCGACTGAGGCGAGTGACCTCACCGTGAAGGATGCATTCTATGCCACGCTCCAGTCTGTGGTTCATCAGTGCCCCAAGACCTGACCTTGGTAAAGGGGTCATGAGGGGGTAGAAGGCACCATTTCCTTCTGGCTCAGGGTTGACGCTATGTGGAGGTTCAATCTGCAACTGCTGCGTCCACCTCATCAAAGCAAAGTTTTCCAAATCAGATCCGTCGTATTTTTGTATTGCATTTTCGTCCTTTTGTTGCTGTTTGGGTTGTCATCCAATTTTCCATGTAAAATCATATTTTGTGGTGCTGTATTCGTAAATATGTTTTTGTGTTGCTGAAGGCCTACTCCTGAGACAGCCAGCTTACTGCACTTCATTATGTAATCTCTCCCTTTTCTCAAGCTCTCCAAATGGAATCTTCATTGAATGAAATGATTCTTCCTTCTCCCTTTAGAAGCTTTCAAAAACATTTAATAATGCTTCACTTTCCTTATTTCTCCATCTTAAATATCCCACGTGTTCTTCTTCTTCATCACAATCTAACTCTAATCCTTCACATTTCTTCATGCCTTTAGAAAAAAATATTTCCACCCATCCCATGATCTTTGGCTCCATATGTCCAGTTTGGGAATCTTGAGAAGTCCAGGTTGCAGAGTTTGTCTGCTCATAACTACCAAATCCCCTTCACATTCTTTTCTGGTATCAAATCCCTCCTGTTAGTACCCTCAGCCCACATCAACTACAAGCCTGCCTCCTCCAACCACATCCTTCTTTTGTGTTCCCTTCTTCAGCATCCCTCCACTTCATGTCCCCTCTTTCTACATCTTACCCTCACCACACCCTCTCAGTGCTTCCCCTTACACACTCCTCAAAGATTCCCTTCACCCTGCCCCTCAATGCTTTCTCCCCATCTCACTCCTCAAAGCTTTCCCATCATTCCACCTCCTCAAAGCTTCAACCATGTCTCACCTCCTCAAAGCTTCCCCTTAATCCCACCCCTCTCAAAGCTTTCCTCTCACCCCCCTCTCAAATCTTCCCCCTCATCGCACCTCCTCTCAAAGCTTTCCTTTCGTCCCCCTCTCAAAGCTTCCCCCTCATCGCACCTCCTCTCAAAGCTTCCCCCTCATCCCACACCTTCTCAAAGCTTCCCCTTGTCCTACCCCTCTCAGCTTACCCCCCCCATCTCCCCCCATCCCACACCAGCCCATCTATCCCCCATCCGGCATCCTCTCATCTATCTCCATCCTGCAACCTCCCAACATCCATCCTCCTCCCTCCATAACCCTCCCATCTCATCCCCTTTCCCGCCCCCTCGCAGCCACATCTCTTCGCAGCCACACCCACCATCCCGCACCCCACACTTTTCAGATTCCCTGAAATGCCAAGTCCATCCTCCGTGCCGTGACAAGTCCATCCTCACAGCAACACACTTCCTTCCTGCGCCCTTCCATCCTCTAACACCTGTCTCCGGTCCCACATCCTCCCACAGCCTTCACCAGTAACTCCCTTCCCCCATCCCCTCAATGCTTCCATCCCTGTCCTTAATTGTGCAGATTTCAAATATCCAAGGCCACACTCCAATTGGACAGATCTTTCAATCCAGATTTATGCTGATGAATTGAACATCATCTATTTAACAGAATCCTTACTCCCACAGAATATCCCTGACTCAGTGTCTCTCGCTGGCTATTGTCTCCTCCAATTTGAGATGCCTGAACCCGATCCCGGTGGTGGAGTTGATCTTTACATCAAGAGCGCAATACTGGCCTTTGTAAATGATGCGATATGTCCTAAAATTCTCAGTGAGCATGCAAAGAGAGCACAGGAAATGGCCATGTTCAGGACAAAATAAAGTGTATTGTGTTTCAGGATTGCTACCTAAAATGACTCACAAAGCTTCGAAAAGAAGCCAAAAATACTTGGAAATATACCTGCTACAAAGGGGTGTGCCTCGACACAACGAAAGAGTTGGAGAACTTTCTGAACTCACCCAAAAAGTGGATAGCTTGCAGCTCCCCATACTGCAAACTGCCGAGGACATGGACTGGTGCAAGGCCTGTGGATGGCGCGTTCTATCCGACCTCCCCGATCATCCTTGTTAGTGAGAGAAGGTCAATAAGTGGGGCTTGTCAATGCACATGATAAGTTTAAAATTATAACATTTACCATTAATCATGTATGGGAGGAGGGAGGGGGGAATGGGAGTGGGAGCTCTCTGGGCTGTGAGGGCATTGTAAATACTAGTGCAGGCCCGTACATGCGGGCCCGTATGTGCGTGCAAAAAAAAAAAAAAGCTTTCAAAGCGCGTGCCAGAAACAACAACCACACAGGCCGTTCCTTCGCTCTCACGTGCACATACGTGCATGCCCGTACCTGCATGGCCGGACGTGCAAAAAACCCAAAAACTTTCAAACCGCATGCCAGAAACAACCTCACAGGCCGTTCCTTCACTCTCGCGTGCCCGAACGTGTGTGCCCGTACGTGCGTGGCCCTACATGCAAAATAAAAATTAAAAAACTTTCAAACTGCGTGCCAGAAACAACAACCACACAGGCAGTTCCTTCGCTCTCGCGTGCCCGTACGTGCGTGCCCATACGTGCAAAAAAAAACCTCAAACCGTGTGCCAGAAACAACAACCACACAGGCCATTCCTTCGCTCTTGCATGCCCGTACGTGCATTGCCGTACATGCAAAAAAAAAAAAAGAAGAAGAATTGTGATGTCATTCGTGACGTCACAGCACCGTGTCCTATCATTGGTTTGGTAAATAAATGGCCATAACTTGGGAACCACTTGTCTGATTAATATCAAACCTTGAAAAGGCACATCCACAGGGCCCCAGCAATATACCTGGTAAGTTTCAATTAGATCGGACCAGTGGTTGTCGAGAAACAGCGGTCGCAGACACACCGACACACACACGCACACGCACACGCACACGCACACCCACACGCACACGCACACGCAGATTGCTGGTATTATAGATAGATATATTCTTTGTTTGGTTCAGTGGCCACATGAGAAATTTTTGCATCTATGGGTAAAAGGAGAAGCATTCGTCTGTGCGTGTGTGTGCGTGTGTGTGTTTCATATCTGCTGCCGTCGCATACTTGAACAAACAGAAAATGATAGTAACTCGACACCTCTTATCTATGGATGTTTCTCAGATTTCTTATATTTCCGTGAATCTGATTTGCATTCAGGAACAGAACAATTATGGTTAACCATCCAGGAATTGCCACTCTTTCGTCTGAATGTTGAAAATTATGTTAAAAAGACAATTTGAATTCCAAATTACCTGCTAGCAACGGCGAGTTAAACGTTCCCGGCGAGCAGAACCGAGTCACTGGAAACACTCACACAACACATGCGCAAAAGGCCTTGTTTAGCTTTCATTCGTCACTATGAAAGTCCCGTATTTCTCACTCTCGCTGTACTGATCTTGCAGAATTCCATTCTGCTCCCGCCTCTTGTTTGTCTGTGTTGTACCGTCTTCCACACAGTGGTGTCTGTGTCTGTGTCTGTGTCTCTCTCTGTGTCTGTCTCTCTGTGTCTGTCTCTCTGTGTCTGTCTCTCTGTGTCTGTCTCTCTGTGTCTGTCTGTCTGTGTCTGTCTCTCTGTGTCTGTCTGTCTGTCTGTCTGTCTCTCTCTGTCTGTCTGTCTCTCTCTCTCTCTCTCTCTCTCTCTCTCTCTCTCTCTCTCTCTCTCTCTCTCTCTCTCTCTCTCTCTCTCTCTCTCTCTCTCTCTCTCTCTCTCTCTCTCTCTCTCTCTCTCTCTCTCTCTCTCTCTCTCTCTCTCTCTCTCTCTCTCTCTCTCTCTCTCTCTCTCTCTCTCTCTCTCTCTCTCTCTCTCTCTCTCTCTCTCTCTCTCTCTCTCTCTCTCTCTCTCTCTCTCTCTCTCTCGATTTTTCTGGGCATGATCCATATTTCCTACGAGCTGCCATTTTGTCTGAATCTCCATATTCCCCAACACTGAGAGCATGAGTGGCACACTTGATTGATCAAGCTGATGTAAAATGGCATAATATTTTGTCCAAGTACTGCTAAATGGAAGGTTTTGAAATTGGCAATTACGCGATTTGTGTTCCAGTGTTCAAGTATATAATCTCGTTGAAATAAACGAAATATTTTATGGGTTTTAGGAGAAATTTTTTTTGAAGTTTTCCCACCATTAATGCACTTCTTTTACATCACCCTGTCGAACATGTTAAATGAATTCTTCGTGCCTGTTGGTTTTTCTTTCTGACAACCCTAAAAAGAGTAAGTTTCCTGTTTGGAATTATTTTCAATTTTTTTTGACTGCCAGACAGGCAGAGTAAAAATATTACCTTACTCCTCTCTGTGCATGCACTCTCGGGATGAGATGCCATGCAATTTACCAAATTCAGAGCCAAAGTACTGTTGAACCGTAGGTTTGTGTTCCGATTCTTGTTCTGCAATATTCAACGTATAAAATTGAATTTAAATTAGGTCGTTCCTCGATTATAAACTGACGCCTGTAGACAGACAGGGTGAACAAATTGCTTAACTCCGCTTTTTGCTTTGCATGTGTGGGGGAATAACTAAGAGGTCATGAGTCTGGATGGGGGATGACCTGATGTCATGGTTAACAGCCGTCTTAAAACACTGGATGGAAGAATGAGACTGAACAGACGAAGGAGGTTGGTATCACAGGTGAGAAAAGAGGAAAAACCATTAGTGGAAGTGAGCAGTGAGCCTGAATTTTGGGAGTTTAACAAGAAGAGGGTTACTGACAGACCATGCACACCCTGCAGAAACATAGGGGAGACAGAGCCAAGAGAGGGCAGAGAGTGCAAGACCAAAAAGGAGGCAATATAACACAGAGTAGCCACCATCCTGTCTGCAAAAGAAAAGGTGAAAATGGCAGATAGAGAGGAAGTACAAGAGCAGCAGAGCAGGTTTTTAGGACATGTGAGTTGATGCCATCGGTCCAGTTGCATAGTCAGAGTCGAGGATTGAAAGAAACGTTGCTGCCTTCTCAGGTGCAAAATACAGAGTCCATGAGCAGTTGGCTGTGACAGGGAAGGACGGGGACCGAAATTGAGGGATTGGAGACACAAGATTTCAAAACAAACACAGAACTGAGGCATTCGGCCTTCTCACAAGTGGAGTCAGTTGTGGTGCCAGTTGAAGAGAGGGAAAGGATGGAAAAGGAGCATACACCAGAGACAGACTAGACACAGCACCACAAAGAGAAAGATTGTGGTGAAAAAGAAGAACAGATATAGCATTTCTGAAGGAGATACAAGGGTTGAAATGCATTTTTAAAATGATTTTAAATGTTTTTAAGAAAATAAGCGTTGATACTTCAGACGATTTAGTTTGGAGATAGAGAAAAGAGGGGCGGGAGTAGGCAGAAGGAAATTTAAGGATAAATAGGACAATGTTGAGGTGGTGGAAATAAAATATTTGGGAAGAAGGAAGCAAAATGAGGAACACGGAGACAAATCATTTTCACCCTTTCTATCCGAGGTGAGGCTCGGTGAGGCCTTGAACAACACTAAAAAAATTCAAGATATAGCACGAACAACGTACAGTATAACAGGAAATATTGCACAGGACATGACAACAACACTAAGATGAAGTTATAACGTAAAAACATGATCCATACGGTTTGGAAAACTAGTCAGCTGGAAACGGGTAGTTCACATTTCACCAGCACATGCCAATTATGATGAAATCCATCAGGCAGGCTATACCTGGCGATACACGCGTTCCCCATGACAACGCGAAACATATGCAACCCCGGTTCATATGCAAGAGGATGACTCTGCCCACTTTCGATCTCCTGTGCTGGACAGAACTGAACATCCGATATAAACGATCATTCACCAGGACAATATGTTGGGAAATGTATGGATTATGCCAGGCCATAGAAAATCTGCCTCTATTTCGCTCGTCCATTTTCTGCCAGTCCATTATCGCATGTTCCAGACTCTTCAAGTTCATTGCGATATGATCCATCCGAAGGTTCACCTATGGATACCTTGTTACGACTTTCATCTCCTTTGGGATTACCAACGAGTGCACTTTCCTCACACATTCACACCTTCACAGGTTTTCATATGTGAGTGTGGTGCACTCATCAATGCAACCATCAGTGATATAAGCGACAGTTTGTGATGCGAAAGTAGCCGGCCTACACACGAGAGACTCATCGGTTGATAATAATATGCTCTATCCCCAAAAGTCTTCATCTTGGTGCGAGTACCAATCTTGTTGGAATTTAGCTGTCTTGCAGGAATGTCAAGTGTTATAAAGTCAGGCTTATAGCCAGGGACATGCCTGGTGTTTGCTTAATGGTTAGGGTGGTGGGCTTGGGATCCTAAGATCCTGAGTTTAAATCCCCCTTAGCTGTTGAATTAATAGTGGGTGGGGTTTACTCTGCTTGTCATCCTTCTGAAGTCGGCAAAATGAGTGCCAGCTTGCTGGTATCCTGTGTCGGAATGGCGACCTGTCCAGGATAGTGCTCAACAGCCAAGGAGACTGCTTTGGCAGCACCAACACTGCACAGAGTATGGTCCCAGTGGATGGATCCATTGGCAGGAATCCATGTTTGGCTTTTGTGGTTATAAACAATTTAAAAAATATGTACGTTGATGTACTGGAAGTCAGTGAAGTGTTTTGAGAATTGGAGAGACATGATGGAATTTCCAAGCTTCGAGCCCCGAACCTGACTGTTGCATTCTTCATTAGTTGTAAGGGCCAGGGAGAAGAAGCAGGCAAACCTTCCAGCTGGGAATTACACTCATTCAAATCTGATGTTAGGAGAGCATTGGGAAAGAATGTACAAATGGAAGGAAATAAATTCTAGCAATGTGTGGATTAAAGGGAAGAGTTAATTCCACTCTGACACTTAAATTAGAGACCAAAGTAGCAGTGATCAGGTGATGATTGACAAGTTTCACTATCCCAGGTTGAGGCTTTGTAAAGACTGATGAAGAGCCAATGAGCAGCATGCTAATCTTGGAAATGTTCAATTCGGGAAAGTTCATGGACATCCTTTTTTGAGTTTTGATGAGAAGCAACTTCTGTGTTGTGGAATAGGGCATTATTATGGTTAAGTTACATGGACAGATACATCTGGCTGTCATCCGCATTAAACAAAGAAAATTGACATTGAACATGGGAAGAGACATCATTGTAGTTTTAAAGGAATCACAAGGACACTTGGTAAGTCATGGACAAATTGGTATGGCATTTGGGATTTGAACCTTGGATCACAGCATTATTACTTCGGTGTTCAGCCAATAACAACAAGTAGCCCAACCCAGTCACTTGCCCATTTCATTATTCAACACTTTTTTTTTTCTGGAAAACATCAATTGAGTCATCTTTCTTTGTCTCGACTCGTATATAAAGAGCAAACACATCTGGTGTCAAGAAATTATCGTCAATGTTGAAATAGCTTGAGATATTCTGCTAAAAGACATGCAGACAAAAAAAATAAAACAGACGGACAAAGAAACAAACAGACAAGAGGTGAAAACATAACCTCCACCCATCTTTGGTGGCAGAGGTAATAAATGATAATTTGATAATTTTTCCTTTTCTTCTGATACATTACAGAAATTAGACTTTTTCAACATCGAAACTTTGTCATGGAATATTTGTTCGTACCAACAAATAACCCATGTTGAATTATTTAATTTAACGATTTTAATTATTAGATTAGATATTAATTCCACAAGAATTGGGGTATTTTAGTGACTTGTAATAGTCCCTCTGACTGGGAGAGGCACTATGCCATACATATTTACATGGAGAGAATAGGGGTCTTCTCCCACCCTGAACCGCATGGACTATTGTTTTTTTTTTTACCCCTTAAAACATCCCCGTGAAAATCCCGAGTACAAACATCAGTTTTCAACTCATTCCATCCCGTCGTTCAGGAGTGCATAGTTGTCAAATATACACAGAAACAGACTCTTCTGTCATTATATACACAGTTGTATGAGTAGGATACAACAGAGACTCACTCATACATGGCAAGTTAAAGGCGACAGAAAACGAGTTGGTAGGAATCGAAAGCTGGGTTATTTTTTTTAACCCTATGAGTGCTGAGGTCGCAGATTTAACCCTAACAGATCCCTAATACAGGTGTAATTCTACCCTACTCAAACACATGGACCAAGCTATTCTTCGGTAAAATGTGCTATGCCCCACCGCGCCCCCCCCCCTTCCTCCACTTCTACACAACAACAATATTAAAGGAAGGTTTTTAATTATGAAATGCTTCTGGCAATGACACAGTGATTGATAATTAATTGTCAAGAAATGAAGTGATCCTTCTGATAAATTGCAATTCTTACACCTTTTCATGTGGAATTTGAGTTGTTATTTTTGCTTAAGATTTTGGGGTTGGAAGGGGGGGAGAAGGGGACATCAACATTTTCATCTTGTGCGACTGACATTCCCAAAACGGCATCCTAATGAAAGCCAAGATGGGCTTTTCTGCCCTCTGAACTGATGGACCATGTTGCTGGGAACCCAGGTTGAAAATGGCATAAACCTTGTGTGTCTATCTGACATTGTCGATTAATGTCCTTGTAGTTTACGTTAAAGTATACTGACATCTTTGTTATTTATGTATAACTCCTTCATGTGCCCGAGATAAATGTTTGGAAAGTCACGACAACATTATTTGTCATTCCGACTTTCAATCATGTCCAACAGTATTGTGTAAAGGGAGGGCACCTACTTTTGAGCAGTATAGTCTGGGTTCGATTCCCAACCTCACGAGAAACTAATGGATGCAAGCTGGCACCTCGTCCGTTCAAATTAACTTGCTCACATGAAAGATTCCACTGTCTTTTTTTTTTTTTTCTTTTTTATATATACCTTGTCGAGGCTCATGTGAGAGCTAACACACAACGCACAGCAAGGGGGGCATGAGACAAGAGGGGAGGGAGTGGGAAGGACAAACAGTGGGGAACAGAGACGTTAGGAGATCTGTGGAAGGGAGAGGGATGGGACAGGGAACATGGGGAATAGAAGATGGACATTACAGGGACTTTCAGGAAGGAAAGCAGGGAATTTTAAAGAGGTGTGCTTGGGTGGATTATCGGGGGTAGAAAAGATCAAGGATTTGGATGAGGTATGATAAGAGTTGGTGGTAAACAGCTGTTTTGGAGGCCTGGAGGGAAGAATGGGAATGAATAGAGTGAGGGAGTTTATTCCAAAGGCGGGAAAAAAGAGGAATGAAAGAGTGAAGGTGAGCAGCGATTCGTGATTTTGGTAGTTTTACCAGAAGGGGGTTGTTGGCGGACCTTGAGCGCCCTGCGGAAATGTGGTGGGGAAAAAATCGCAGAGAGAGCAGGGGGGCAAGGCTGGAGAGGAGACGGAAGAAGACAGAAAGACCACCGACCAACCTGTGGTGAATGAGTGAGAGGCCCAAAGACTCAGCCTCATTGCGGGAGATGCCAATGATCTGAAATGCCTTGGTTTATACAGCATGAAGCTGAGAAATGTGGGAGGCAAGAGCATCAGCCCAGAGGGGAGAGCAGTACTCCATCAGGGTGCAGACAAAAGCTTTGTAAGTGCAGCCAGGAGCTCAGGTGGGCCGAGGAAGGACTTTGCACGACGGAGGATTCCCAGTCGGCGACTGGCTTTGGAGGCGAGGTTTGAAATGTGGCTTTCCCAGGAAAGGTTATGGCAGATAGTGAGACCCAGAAGCTTGAAAGAGAGGACTTCTTCCAGAGGATTGTTGAGAAAGTGGATGGGGGGTTTTTTTAAACGGTCCTTTCGAAGAGACATAGTGAGAGTGTGAGATTTGTCCGGATTGAAAGACATGTTCCACGTGTTGGACCAGTTTGTGATTTTATCCAGATCTGCAGTGAGCGAAGAAGCTGCTGCTTGCCGGTCTGAGGGATGACCGATGGTACGGCAGAGGGTGGAGTCATCAGCAAAGATATATAGAGGATTTTCCAGAGAGTTGGAGAGATCATTGATGAAAACCAGAAAAAGAACTGGACCCAGAACGCCACCTTGAGGAACTTCAGCCTGGACAGGAAGAGGGGATGAAAGAACTCCATTTAGGGCCACACGTTGACTGCGACAGGAGAGGAAGTCTGCGAGCCACGAGTGGAGATGGCCTTGGATACCATAGGAAGGGAGTTTGGTGAGCAGGGCAGTGTGCCAGACTGTCAAAAGCACGTGATATGTCCAGGGATACGGCTCGGATTTCCTGTCTGGTATTGAGGACTTCCATCCATAGCTGGGAGAGCAGAAGCAGCATATCCAAGGTAGAGTGACCTGGTCTGAAACCAAATTGATGATCGGAAATCAAGCCATTGGAGAAGAGGAAGGATTTAATGTCTGAAGCGATGATGGATTCCATAACCTTGCTGATGATTGGGAGAAGGCTGATTGGTCTGTAGTTGCAGGGATCTGCTTTTGCACCTTTTTTGTGCAGGGCAGTGATGTTTGCTGATTTCCAAGCAGATGGCAGATGACCTTGAGCAAATGAGAAGGTGAATAGAACAGAGTCAGGGTGAGCAAGAGCAGAAGAGCAGGCTTTGAGGAGATGTGGGCTGATGCCGTCTGGATCGGTTGCAGAATCTGAGTCGAGGTTTGAAAGCAAGCTCTCCACCATGTCAGGAGAAAAGGACACAGAGTCCAGGGACAGTTGGGTGGGACTGGGTAAGGTGGGTCGAGAAAGTGATGGGTTTTGGACACAAGATTTAACTGCAAACACCGAGTTTAGGCATTCAGCCTTTTCACGTGCGGTATCAGCAGTGCGTCCATTTGAGGTAAGGGAAGGGATGGAGGAGGAACATACACCAGAAACATATTTGATTAGACGCCACCAGGATTTTGAGGAGGGAGCAAGGTTTGAGAGTTTAGACTTGAGATGAGAAAGATGTTCTTTTCTGGCTTTCCTGAGGGTAGATACACACTTGTTCTGAGCTTTATGGAAGGAACTGAGATTGCCCTCAGTTGGGTTTGCCTTCCATGACACAAAGGAAAGTTGTTTCAGGACAAGTGCCTCACCACAAGCTTCAATGAATCAAGGGCGGGAGGAAGGGTAGGACAACTGAAGACGAGAGGGGATAAATCTGTGCATGAGGGATAGCAAGTTTCTTTGAAAGAAGTCCCAGGATGAGTTGATGTTGGAGAAAGTAGAGATTAGAGACCAGTCTATAAGTTTGAGGGCTGCTTGGAGACCCTGCCAGTCAGCTTGAGTGAAATGCCAGACTCGACGGCGGTGAGGTGGTTCTCTGATAATAGCCAGAGAGATGTCCACCTTGACAAGGACGTGGTCAGAAGAACCGATTGGAGCGAAGGAAGAGCAGCAGATATTGTCAGGGAAATTTGCCAAAATCAGATCCAGAAGAGATGCAGTACCATTGGTTGAGATCCGGGTCGGGAAGTTGACCGATTGAGTCAGTCCCAATGAGTCGCAGAAAGCTTTTGCTGAGGCCCATGACAGGTGAGAGAGGTACCCACACCTAGCCAACTGGCATTATGACAATTGAAGTCACCACATATGAGGAAGAGAGAGTTTGGATGAGAAGATAGAAGTTGGTCCATATTTTCGGATTGCGAGGTGTAGATGGAGTCATCACTGTTAGGTGGACAGTACAGTACACATATAAACATGAGGTGGGATTGGAGGGGAAACCGGATCCAGAGGTATTCTTGGGGGTGTGGGGGAGTGAGGGCAGTGCATGGAGAGTGAGGAATAGAGTCTTTGATGAAGAGAGCAACTCCTCCACCAGGACAAGGCTCAGGTCTGTCATACAGGAAGAGGGAGTAACCAGGGAGAGATACTTGGGCATCAGACGTCTTGGAGGAGGAAAGTTTCTGTGAGGCAGATTATGTCTGGTTTGTCAGTGGCAACCTGTATGGAAAGATCTGAAAGGTTTGAGCGAAGGTCCCGGATATTTGAGGTCCACACTTTTAATGAAGAGGGAGGAGAGGAGGCTTTGGGTGCAGGGGGTGGGGGAGGGTCGGACAAGGGATGAGGGGGAGGTAGGGAGGGTTGTTGAAAGAGTGTGGGGGATTGCAGAATAGCTCGGGGAGGGAGCCGGATGAGGAAGAGAAAAGGCTCTGTGGTACTGGGGGAGAGGGGGGACAAGAGAGGGGGAAGAAGGCAGTTGAGGATTAGAGGAGGTGGAGTGAAGGATGGGGGTGAGAGGGCAGTGGAAGGAGGCAGCTTTGTAGATGAGAGGGGGGGGCAACTTTGAGAAGGATGAGTGAGGGGATGAATGGAGGGAGAAAGGTAAGGGGGCAGTTTTTGAGAGAGGTGAGAGGGAGGCTTGGAGGGAGAAGAGTGGGATGGTTGCTTTGAGAGTGAGGCGTGAGAGGGGTGAGTTGGCACTGAAGTTGGAAAAAGATGGGTGATGAAAAGCGAACATTCATAGCAAACTGGGGTTTTTTTAAGTTTTAGGTCAGAGATGCGATTTAACACATTTCTTGATGGATGCAATAAAGGCGAATTTAGAGAATGGAGAGAAGAAACGCTGTAACAGTTGGATTTTTTAGGCAAGGTATGAAGGAAAGGTCAAATTGAAAGCAGTCTGTTTAAATAGTAGAAGAGTAGTGCATTATGATACAGTAAAGAGTACCACACATGTGAAAGAGGAAGATGAAGTATTATAAGAGATCGTTTTTGTTATTATTATTATTCATGTTTGAGAGAGTTTTCAACAGATTAGGTCATGGAAGTGTTGAAGAAACAAAAAAAAAAAAATCGAGGAAGAAGAAGAAGAGGAGAACAAGAAGAAGAGGTGAAGAATCGAGAGTCGTGAGTGAGGAAGGAGAAATGTAGCGTTTTTTTTTTTCATTTAAGAAATAGAGTGATTAGTTGGGAGGACGTTAGGAAAGTGGGGAAGATAGAAATTGAAGGTCATGGGGAGAAAAAACAAAACACGATCGTACACCGAAGGGAACCGGTCGGCCTCAAGCCTCAAGGGTAGGCCTCGAGCACCCGGTAAGACAAGGTCGACAAAATCTCACAAAATAGCATGATTTTTGAAATAAAACCGAAGTAGGAACACACAGTAACATGTAAGTGAGAAAATAAACAGTTAAAATGGGACAGACAACGACTGGAAACTTAACTTTGAGATCGTCAGCAGAGAGCCCTGAAGGAGACCTGTCGACGCTCCAAACCCGGAACTGGAAGTTTTTCCTGAAGAGAAGGCAACTTATCTCCAGCATCCCAATCAAATTGCAAAGCTGTGCTCTGCTACCACTGAGAATGCAATGGAAACCAACCAGTGCTATCCCTGTCATGATACTTCTGTGGCAGCACTGAACCTGCCTTCCGGTCCACCATTGAGGGAAGAAGAGAGAGAGGGAGAGAGGTAGGTAGGGAGACAGGTAGGTAGGGAGAGTGGGAGGGAGAGAGGGAGAGAAGGAGAGAGGGAGGGAACGTGGGAGAGAGGTAGGTAGGGAGACAGGTAGGTAGGGAGAGTGGGAGGGAGAGTGTTGGGGAAGGAGAGTGGGAGGAAGAGAGTTAGGGAAGGAGAGTGGGAGGGAGAGAGTTAGGGAAGGAGAGTGGGAGGGAGAGAGTTAGGGAGGGAGGGAGAGAGTTAGGGAGGGAGGGAGAGAGTTAGGGAGGGAGGGAGAGAGGGAGGGAGAGAGGGAGGGAGGGAGAGAGGGAGGGAGAGAGGGAGGGAGGGAGGGAGAGAGGGAGGGAGGGAGAGAGGGAGGGAGAGAGGGAGGGAGGGAGAGAGGGAGGGAGGGAGAGAGGGAGGGAGGGAGGGAGGGAGGGAGGGAGGGAGGGAGAGAGGGAGGGAGGGAGAGAGGGAGGGAGGGAGGGAGGGAGGGAGAGAGGGAGGGAGGGAGGGAGAGAGGGAGGGAGGGAGAGAGGGAGGGAGAGAGGGAGGGAGGGAGGGAGGGATAGAGGGAGGGAGGGAGAGAGGGAGGGAGGGATAGAGAGAGGGAGGAAGAGAGGTAGGGAGGGAGGGAGAGAATGAGGGAGAGAGTGAAAGAGAGAGTGAGAGAGAAGGAGGGAGAGAGGAAGGGAGAGAGAGGGAGGGAGAGAGGAAGGGAGGGAGGAAGGAAGGGAGGAAGGGAGGGAGGGAGAGAGGGAGGAAGAGAGGGAGGGAGGGAGAGAGGGAGAAAGAGAAAGAGAGATTTCAATGAGAGAATAATGTCGGTGATGCCATATAATTGTTTCTGCTTTGATTGTGGTATCCTGCCATGCTGTAAAGTCAAAGACGCAACATCACATTGACGAGGACATGCAACTCGTTGTCTTCACAATTCAATTTGCCTTCTTTTATTCCACTCGGGTTGTGATGTTTGGCTGTTATGTTAAGTCATTATGTGTGTGAACCGTCGTTCCTTACTTTTGTGACCGAAAGCCTCACGCTACTCAGATCGAATGCGACAGCCAATGTGGCACCACTATATTAATGTCAAATTGCTTTCGATACAACACTGATTATTTGTAGATTTATAGCTTTATATTCTGTAGGAACCATGCCAGTCCGAACACGCGAGATGTTTTTGTTCCAGACAGCCTAAAGGATGAAAGAGGGAAGTCGATATCAACTAGATTGCTTCAGACTGCGTATTTATTCATCCCTCTGTTTTCTGTTGTGTGGAACAGTTTTCTCACTGTTGCCTTTGGCTGTTGTAATGAACAGGGGGAACACAGAGCGCGACAGTAGGAATATGGAGCTTCTAGTTATGACATACGCAAAACATGGTGAAACGAAAATGCAAGCCTGAAAAACAAGAATTACTCGAACTGATCACGAACGAACTTTTTATTTTATATCTCAATGTGAAACACACAGTCACTTTTGTGTTTTTGAGTCTGTAATTGGCTCCGAACCATGTGTGACGTCACAAGCATTTCATC
>NC_140969.1:70072949-70080449 GCF_056783735.1 Eptatretus burgeri
TTAGTGCTTACATATTCCTCCCTTATACACCACCCCATTAACCTTTATTTAAAATGAAGTACAGTATTGCAAAACTGGAGGTTTTTGGAAACGGTAAGAAGGTGATTTGTGTACTACAGTCTTCAAGTATATAATTCAATTTAAGTTTTAAACAAGATTGTAAAAGTCACATCAATAAATTATTTCTGGGTTTTACTGCCATTTTGTCCAGTGTCTATTACACCACCCTATCTAACACATTACATTAGTTCTTCTTGCTTGTTGTTTGTGTCCATTATGACATCCTTAAAAATAGTGTTCCCTGTTCAAAATGATTTCCAATTTTGTTTGCCTGCCAGGCAAGAAGACAGAGCTAAAATATTATCTCACTCCTCTCTCCGAGTGTGCGGTCGGGACGAATTCTGAGCCAAGGTACGTTAAAACGAAAGACCTGTCTTCCTATGCATTTCCTGATTAGTGCTTAAAATATGGCATTCCATTTAATTAAGTCGTTCCTCAATCATACACTGATAAGACAAGACAGACAGAAAGACGGACGGATATGAACCAATTGCTTAACCCAGCTTTTCGCTTCATGTGCACAGGATAAGAAAAATGAATGAAGACTGTACAACTTCAACAAAAGTGTCCAATCTTTTGGCTTCTCGTTTGTCTCCTTTGACGAGATTAAAGACAGGTAACACAAACTCACACAATCCCCTATCCCACACAATCTGCTCACACTCACCAGTTGGTAGGAGGAGATCGTAAAATGCTGTCCACACTGCAGGGAACCCATTATGGGGAAACAAACTCAAAGAGCACAGATGACATTCCAGCCATTCATCCTGTTACATCACTTCATACACATCCTGATATTGTCTGAAAAATGATGACTCAGTATAAGGCTTTCAAGCTCTGTTGCACCAGACCTAAATAAATAAATAAATAAATAAATAAATAAATAAATGTGTCCCAGTTACATGATTTCGTCTAAAATCTAAATCATGAGACTCAAAATTATTTCATAGCAATATTTTAGTTTTCTAATTTTGTGACTGCACCGAGACTTAATATCTTATAATAACTTTACTTATGAATAAATAAAATGATAAACTCATATAGAAATCAATGTATCAACTGAGTCAATAAAACTATTTTAACTGCCATGGGAAGAGATGTGTGGCTGACATTTTGAGCGGTAACCCTTCATTTTGAGTAGTAACCCTTCATGAAGGACTATTGCTCGAAACGTCAAGAGCACCTCACTGCTGATGGTAGTTCAATGAGTCTTATCGGCTTTCAGAGTTTCAGTTGATGAAATGCACTGTTTCACTCATAGTTTACCATAAAGACCATCTGCAGATACGACGTAATATCTTACGTTTCGGATGCAGCACATGGCTGTGGGTAGCATCATTTCCTGTGCACGTGGCTATTCCACTGATGCAGTGCTCCTTGTGGGTTAGAGCTGGAATTTGGCCAGGTTGCCGGCAATAACTCACCTAATCATCGTGGCATATAAATTACAATGAGTTCCATCAAGTCACACATTGGCATCACTGCTTTCACCTCTGAGTTGGGGTAGGAAAGGACTGATCGGTATTCTTCTCTGCCCAAGCATCTAATAATGCTGTGACTGCAGGTCAATGTAATTTGTCAATTTTTTGAAGGTACCAATATTGTCTGTCACTCCCTGTTGTTCCTTTTACAGTGGTGAGTCTTGGTATGAATAATTACTATCTCCGTGGCGCCATATCCTTTGACTTTCCAGCGATGGTGTGGAATGGTTTCCTAGCTTTCTGGCCATCATTATGCAGCATTCACCACTGGTCTGTACGACTCCAGCCAATGGTTGACTGAGCTTGAAGTATTCATGTTGTTATTCAATCTCAAGAAACATCTACCGATGTTGGCATTCTTTAGCGTATTGAACCACCTGTGACATCCTCCCTCAAACAACCTTCCTTGGGGAATTGTGATGTGGCTGGCAAGCGAGTCCAGAAAGTTTTTTTCATAGTGCAACATTTCAATTTACACCAACATTTTTCCAGATCTTCCTCCAGTGTAAAGAGAATGTACCCCATGCTGGTCATTTCGTTTTGCAGGATGGAAGATTAATTGTGCTAAGTTAAACCTCATGTATCCATGAGCTTTTCTTTTCTTCTATGTCCCTCACCATATGATGCCGTTCACCCTTTTTCTGTCCCATTATTCAATTTTCCTGTTTCTTTTTGTTCTTACCCCAAGCGTGTGAAGCGAGAAGCGGAGTTAAGCAATTGGTTCCTGTCAGTCTGTCAATCTGTCTGGCTGTCTTATCAGTTTATGATCGTCAGTTTATTATCCAGGAACAACATATTTTCCATTGAATGTTATATTTTGAACATTAATTGGACCATGACTCGGAAGTCAAGTTTGCCATTTTACCATATTTAACCTCCGCATTTTCGAAGATGGATGGAGGTGACTGTTTTCACCCCTTTCTGTTTGTTTGTTATCTTGCCAAAACAAAGTTTTTGCAAGACATGTTAGTCAGCTTGTATTGTTTTTTTTTTGTTTTTTTGTTTGTCTGTAATCACGTATAAAAAGTTCTGCAGAGCACAGTTATCATTGGAAATTTTTGTAACTTCGCATATCAGAGGCCGAGAGAGGTCCCTTTCAGTGCACAAAATTTTGAAGGTCAAGGTCAAAGGTCAAGGTCACTGTCGCAAATCAGGGGAGTCGACGAAACCCTTATTTTTTGAGTAATTTTGATCAGATCGTCTTCAAACTTCATGGGAATATAGTTCATGGACTGGCGCTCAGCTGATTAATTTTTGGTGGTGATTGGCCTTGACCTTCATGGTTAGCACCTAAGGTCAAACATATTTGACCCCAAGGTCAAATTTTCAAGTTTTAGGAACCATATCGTGTAGGACCTCAAATTGAACACCTCAATGAGTGCTTTCTAGATATGTCAAGCTTGAGACATTATGACGTCATTTGGTGACGTTATGAGGCAAAAGCATATTTTTCATGGTTACTCTGTAGAACGATTCTCATCGGAATCTCTCGTAGGCAGATATTCCTCAAGGAGTCGCTCCTGGTGGATAGCAGCTCTGTTCACCTCAGTGTGACCTTAAAGAAGTCACACGTGGTGACCTTTTGGCAAGATACGGGTCACCCTGCGGGTGACATTGGTTTATTTTTTTTTTTGTTTGTTTGTTTGTGAACAGTGTTACGGAAAAACTCCTCGACGGATTTCGACGAAACTTGGTGGGGGGTAAGGTATGGTCCAAGGATCATGCCATTAAATTTTGGACTTGGTCACCCCCCCAAAAAAAAATTGTTAGAGAAAAAAAAATTTTTTTTTTTTGCATTTCTGCATGTTTTAAGTGATTTCCAACCCCCCCAAAAAATTGTTACCCCCTCCCCCCAAAAAAATTTAGAGAAAAAAAATTTTTTTTTTTGCATTTCTACACATCTTAAGTGATTTACACCCCCCCCAAAAAAAATTTGTTTGAGAAATTTTTTTTTTTTGCATTTCCACATGCTTTAAGTGATTTCCAACCCCCCAAAAAAAAAAATAATTGTTCGAGAATTTTTTTTTGCATTTCTCCATGTTTTAAGTGATTTCCAACCCCCCCCCCAAAAAAAATTGTTAACCCCCCCAAAATAGAGAATTTTTTTTTGCATTTTCTACATGTTTTAAGTGATTTCCAACCCCCCCCCCCCCCAATTTTTTTACCCCCCTCAAAAAATAGAGAATTTTTTTCCATTTCTGCATGTTTTAAGTGATTTTCAACTCCCCCCCAAAAAAATTGTTACCCCCTCCCCCAAAAAAAAATTGAGAAATTTTTTTTCTGCATTTCTACATATTTTAAGTGATTTCCACCCCCCCAAAAAAAGTTTGAGAAAATTTTTTTTTTTTGCATTTCCACATGTTTTAAGTGATTTCCAAACCCCCCCCCAAAAAAAAATTGTTAGAGAAATTTTTTTTGCATTTCTACATGTTTTAAGTGATTTCCAACCCCCCCAAAAAAAAAATTGTTACCCCCTCCCCAAAAAAAAAATTTAGAGAAAATTTTTTTTTTTTTTGCATTTCTACATATTTTAAGTGATTTACACCCCCCCCCCAAAAAAAATTGTTTGAGAAAAATTCTTGTTTTTGCATTTCCACATGCTTTAAGTGATTTCCAACCCCCCCCCCAAAAAAAATTGTTCGAGAATTTTTTTTGCATTTGTCCATGTTTTAAGTGATTTCCAACCCCCCCAAAAAAATTGTTAACCCCCAAAAAATAGAGAAATTTTTTTTTTTTGCATTTCTACATGTTTTAAGTGATTTCCAACCCCCAAAAATTTAGAGAAAAAATTTTTTTTTTTTGCATTTCTACATATTTTAAGTGATTTCCAACCACCCCCCCCAAAAAAGTTTGAGAAAAAATTTTTTTTTTGCATTTTTACATGTTTTCAGTGATTTCCAACCCCCCCCCCAAAAATAAATTGTTACCCCCCCCAAAAAAGAATTTTTTTTTGCATTTCTACATGTTTTAAGTGATTTCCACCCCCCCCCCCGCAATAAAAAAATGTTGGAGAAAAGAACTATAACTCTGTCAGCACTGTTAACATATTTAATGAATAAGATACAAGGTTCACTTGAGTGACCCAGCAGTATTGGCGGCGGAGGTTTTGCACTCTCCCGAGTGCTCCCCCTCTAGTTTGGCTCTGAATTTGTCACGATTGCACATGCACAGAGAGGAGTGAGATAAGTTTTCTACTCTGTCTGCCTCCCTGGCAATCAAAGAAAATAAAAAAATCAGTCCAAACAGGAAACTGACTGTTTTGAAGGACATCATAAAGGAAACAAACAACAGGCAGGTAAAACAAATGTCACGTGTTAGACAGGGTGGTGTAACACACACCGGGTAAAACGGCTGTAAAACCCGGAATTAATTTATTTATATGCCTTTTAACCTCTTTAAACCTTTATTTGAATTGAATTATATGGTGGAAGTCTGGAGAACACAAACCGCCTTTATAATGCAGTCAACCCTCAAATATCACAGTGGTTACGTTTCTGGAAAATGCTGCGATAGCTAAAACTGCAATAGTTAAAACCAAGAGCTGATGGGAAAAGAGGGTTTCGGTTCCTGGGCTTCAAGAAAATATCGAGGAAGATCAGCGGCAGCCAGAAATAAACACGTCACAATTGAAATTAACATGTAAAAAAAAATTATATATATATATATATATATATATATATATATATATATATATATATATATATACACTGTATATAGAAAGCATGTTAATATTGAAGGAAACATGAAAATAAAATAAATAAAATACACAACTAGAAAGCATCTCAAAATGCAAAGCCTATCCGCCTCCGCTTTGTGCACGAACTAAACTTTACGAAAACAACAGTGAACTAGAACGGGCACTCAGTAGAGCGCATACCTTCGCCAACACTACATTTTGCCCCCCCCCCTCAGAAACCGTTGATTGTGAGGGTATTTAATCCCATACCACATCTGCCATCTCATATGTGTTATGATGGCTTAAAAACATTAAATTTCCTGCTGTTTGACACTGATTCACGTACATTGTACAATTTCTGTATGAACTCCCTGACCTTTTTGGGTGTCAGTATCAAGTCAATCTGATGACAACTGGTCACATCACAGGATAGGGAATTGAATTCTAAACATTTTGAAACGACTTAAATGCAAATTGTATAATAATTGACCGCGTTATGATAATAAAGGTCGTTGACCCCCCTGACTTTTGACCCAAACTGCTAACAAAGGTAATGACGTTATTGTGTCATATCATATATCACAAGATTGGGCATTGAATTCACAACATTTTGGCATTGGTTGTATGCAAATTGGATAAAAATCGACCGCACTATGGCAAAATGATGATTTTGACCTTTTCATGACCTCGACCTTGACCTTTGTACTCTTAATTTTGTAATTGGTATTAGAGTGTGGAGAACAGCACAGTCAACATTTTGGTGTTGGTTTCATGGAAATCGGATAAGAATTGACCGTGTTATGACTAAATCCACACATTTTGCAATGTCGTGACCCCCCCTGACCTTTGACTCCCAACCGCTAATAAGGGTTATTACGTCATTGTGTCATGTCACATATCACAAGATGGGGCATTGAATTCTGAACATTTTGGCATTAGTTGCATGCAAATTGGATACAAATTGACCGCGCTATGGTAAAAAGACCATTTTGACCTTTTCATGACCTTGACCTTTGACCCGATTGCTCCCAAAATCTAATCAAATGGTCCTTGGATAATAACCAATCACCCCGCCAACTTTGCTGCAATTCAGTTCAATACTTTTGGAGTTATGGGAATAACAAACAAACAAACAAACACATATTCACAAATAAATAAATACACAGCGATCAAAACATAACCTTCGCAACAAAGTTTGCGAAGGTAAAAAAATTGTACATTATATTAAATTGTGTTCTCCACAATCTCATAATAAAGGTTTGTTTTAAGATTTGATGACAAAGCTCATTTGGTAAAAAAAAATGTTACGCCCTGGATATACACACTGAATCTCAATGGTAAACAAGGATTTTTACTAAAACATTTATGACTGGTGTACCACTTCACTGATGATGTCATCCTTACAATCCTTCATTTCGCATTGGGAGGAGAATGAGATGTGTGAAGTTTCAAATTTTTCCGATCAGTGGTTTCAGAGATTATTTTTTTTATTTTTTTGAATTCAATCCACGATGGCTACCATATCACATGACCTATGTTCTCACAATTATCAATATAATATTCACCATCAGGGGTAGCTCCTACCATGAAAATTTTGTGTCAATCAGACAAGTGGTTGCTGAGATTAAAAAAAAAATTCTTAAAAACAATTCCGAGTGCAAGATGGGGCAGTTCAATGAGGGAATGGATGCAACGAACTGGTTTACATTCACACAAAAAAAGGCAAAAAAGGGATTAATAATCATAATATAATGGGCGTAAGCCTGGAACTTCGAACACACTTTTCTCCGAACATATTCTGTTCATACTTCCAAAATCTTCACATTATGTGTTCCATGTATTTACGCAGGTGATAGCGGATTCAAAAAACTTCTCCATATTCTCATAATAAATTGTGATGACAAAAACTCTAATGGTAAAAACGCGATGGCCTGGCCAGACACACAGACACACACATATAAATTATTGCAAAACCCCATCATCCGCTGCACGAAGGATAGGCTTATAAACAAAAACAAGACAATGACCTTTTAAATTTAATCCAAAACAGTGAGGTAATTTTTACAAAACAGTGAGTTGGGTAAGATTTGGGTAAAAATATTACGTACTCCGCCATAAAGAGAAAACACAAGACTTAGCTCAGGATGATGATAATGCTGTTCGCGCAGGATGTAGGGATAGGTAGGGGGAAGTGGGGAGGGGGGAAAGTTGAGTCGGATTCAGTGATTGAAAAAGCAACATTAGCTTTACAACGAAGTCGCCTGCAGCATTGGCACAGAGGAG
>NC_140969.1:70085449-70145449 GCF_056783735.1 Eptatretus burgeri
GATAAGAGCCTACAGCAGCCGCACAAGTAACGCAAGCCCACTGTACGGTCGACGTGGAACACATCTACGTCACGGCTACAGCTTGAATTGCTACGGCCAACGTAGAAATGAAAAAAGTTATAACTCCGCGCTATAATTCCACGGCGACCCCTACGGCCTGTAAAAGATAGCCATATGGCGTAGGGCCACCCTGAGGCCACCTCAGAAACTCTGCGGCCGCCGTACGTTTCTCTCAATTCAGGGGGGGGGGTACGGCCGCCGTATCCTCGCCATAGAGCAAATGTGACTTAGGCCTTAAGCCTCCATCTCATAAACTGAGACTCATCGTCGTGTTATTACAGTGTATAAGGGTGAAGTACATAAGATTGCTTCAGTAGGCACTAAACTTTCGGGTATTTTTTAACGATCTTTAAAATCATTATTTCATGACAATTGAAGTATTATACTTGAACAACGTGCAGGGAAGGCCGAGGGTGTGTTCAGTTACCAAGCAGCTTGCGAGCGCTTGCTAAGCAAGCCATTCTACATCAGCAGTTTCGAATGGAGTGCTTCATTGAGAACTTTAAGGTCCCCTGACACGCAAAAGTACTGAAATTTCATTTATATATGTCCGATAGGAGTTTTTAATCATGATTTGAGATCTGACAATGTTTTTTCACAATACTCATTCTGTAAAATGTAAAATTAAAAAAACAAACCTCTTCGGGAACGCCCCTAAAAATTCTCCTGAAAGGGGCATAACCCACATGACATCATATACAGGATGTCAAAGGCTGCACGTTTATTACTCGGGTTGGTAATGTACGTGATTGTATTGGCTTCCTGTGTGTTTCCACATTTGATTGGTCGACTCAATCGCTTCGTTCGTTTCTGCTTTAAAAAAAATCAAACATTTGGTTTTGAATAATGGATGGCATGGACTTTCACTTGTCTGGTAACGACAGTGAGTGTGAGAGAAATGAAGGATTTTGGTCTGAATCAGATAGAGAATTGTCAGATAACGTAGTCGCGGGAGGTGAAGTTCAGGCAGCTGGAAATGGAATACGGCCTTAGCAGTTCGAGCCCGAAGCAGAAAAAGCAGAGGAAAATCGCGATGAAGTTCCCGGAATTCATGATGATCGGGAGGACATAGAAGGAAAACTTGGCAATAACAACTGGTTAGACTAAATCCTATTCGTAATTCAATAATGTAAATTTGACTTGCATACTGCTCAATATCAGAAATATTTTAGTGAGGTGGCGTGACCAACGCAGCGCAGCAGACATGGTTCTCCGCGGCGAATAAATCGCAAGCAAGGCCAGCGCATGTCATCGGCCGTATCTCTTCGCGCATTGAACGAAGCAATCTCGCTGTTCGGATACGATGAAAACTTGTGTGCAGAACACACCTTGTGACACAATTGTCTCGAGTCGTTCGATAAATCTGACGTTCTGTTGCATTTTTATTTGTTTTATTCCTACTGTCATCATGTAGCGCCAGTAGAAAACAATGAAAAATAATTACCCTCGTGTGGGGGTGACGGTCATCTCTATAATGTTTTTTACTATCATAATCAATGAATCGTTGCCAGATATCTCTGAAAATGACAGATTAGATAGGTTTTGAAAATGGCGACTTTCACAACTTTAGTGACCTCGTGACCTTGACCCTGTCCTCGAATCCGGGAAAAAAATGTCGTTGGGTATCACTCATCGACCTCTACTCACATACCAAATTTCATCAAGATCGGAAGTCAAAAGTTTTCTTTGTACCGGGAGGTGTTTTTGACCATCTTCCAGGTTACATGGCGGCCAAACGGGACGCAAATTCAAAAATCTGTCCGGTTAGATACAAAATAATATTTTTTACTATCATAATCAATAAACAGTTGCCGAATATCTTGTAGAATGGCAGACTAGATAGGTTTTGAAAATGGCGATTTTTATAACTTACGTGACCTCGTGACCTTCATCCTTCATCAACTTCCTGCGAATGCCCCCAGCGATGTTCGACGAACTGCTAGCCAGAGTGGGTCCAAGGATAACCAAGCATTATTATTAAATCATTTAAATAGTCCAGTGGAAGCGATTTAACTCGTTCAATGGAAACTATTTCAATTGTCGAGCACCAGCGTCAAAAAACAATAGCCGAGTGACAACCGTTTATTAAAATAGTTTAGTGGCAGTCAATGGATAGCAAACGTCACATAATCGTAAATGATGCGCTCCCACGTTAAGCATATGCTAGACTATCGTTGGGCATAGGTTGTGGACGCCTAAAACACGATAAGCAATCGTTGGTATAACTAATCTATAAGTTATCGAAGCGTTCTGTGTTCATTACTAGTACATTATGCATTTGTCAAAGTCTTTTTTAATAATTTCAATAGTAAAACAAAGAAATATTTCATCTTCGGAATGAGGAAAAAAAAAATTAGCCCTTTCAGAACATCAAACAATGGTGCAAAGTATTCTCCTATTCGTTGACGCAACGAGGATCCCCCACAGCCTCCACATCACGTTCACATACTACTACTGACATAGGCATACAGCTACTACCAATGCTAGTACCACTACTACTACTACTAATACTACTACTACTATTATTACTGTCACGCACACCTACTACTAGTAATAGTACTGCTACTATTGATACTACCGGCGTTCACATCTGCTCACCATGGAGTCTGGAACAATGATGGGTTTTTATTGTGAAGCCCATTTGTATATACCAATTTCCTAAACGCTGCCAATACGCCAGTACACGGTAGATGTAAGTTAGAAACACTTTCAGTAAGTTCTATGGTTGTCCGGAAGACGTCAATTTAATTCATCTACACGACAATGTGCGTTTTACATACGTTACAAATAGGTTCATAGCATGTTACTCAAAGGTTAGAAGCACGTTTGACTTAGGTTCAAAACATGCTACTCATAGGGAAAACGCACGTTACTCTTACGTTCATAGCACGCCAGTCATTGGTTAAAGGCCAGTTATACATAGTTTCAATGCATGTTACTCATAGTTTCCAAGCACGTTAAACATAGGAGAAGCTGACGCCACTCATTTGTTCAAAACACGTGACTCATCGATTAGAAATTTGGTTTCAAGTATGTTGGCCATTACCTTGACGTGCTTCGACTTATGAGTAACCTCCAAGTAACGTGTGTTCGACGTGTTTAAAAGATCGCGGAACGTGCTCGGAACAGATGCGAACGCATTCGAAACGTGTGAGCCTTACGTCGAGTATGTCTTAAAATTTTCAGCATGCTTGAAATTTCACGACGTATCAAACGGACTAGGTAACATGCCAGCGTACTTCAATGATTTCCAGCATACTCTAAACATATACACAACTTACCTGTAGCGTATCTGACGTGTGCCTAGCGTTGTAAACACATTTTTCATAGAATGGCATACGCTGGCAAAATCGTCAAGGTGTGACTGCGATGTTGACACTTCAAATTCTCAGGCAGTTTTGATTTCAATCGGCGTCCGGCAAGTTCTTAACTGGCTTCACCACGAGTTCGCCGGCGATACGTATAGCACGCAAAGGGTAAGTTAAACTCTCGTTTGTCATAGGTTTTGAATGCCGACCACAAGGTAAGCATTCGTTGGTAAAAGTTATGTATCACACAATGAAACGTTCTGTGCCCGTTACTAATATGTTATGCAAACGACCAACACGTTATGAATACGCCAAAAACTTAAAAAAAAACATCTAAATTTCAGCGTACGCCAGCGTTTTACATACATTTTTATACGTTGCCATTGCTGCCTAAAACTTCAAGGTGTGACAGGGCCCGAAATGTACGATTGGACCGACGGAACTTCGGCGACCGCCTGCCCGGGTAGCGCACGGGGCGGGCATGCTAACGGCTCGATTCGTACGAGGGCCCTCGAGGGTGTGAATACTCGGTAACTCACCACGTGCATTTCTAGGTATTTTAAAGATTGGCAAATAACAGTGTACCACGTGGTGTAATTATTGACGTTTCATGGTCCAGTAAGGGACCCATACTTGTCGGAGTTTTCCGAAAGGTACAATCTAAATTCCGGGTGTTCGGTGGAGTTGACTCTGCAGCTCCATCTCGCGGTCGTGCTCGTCGCCGATACCCAGCCCACAACAATATGGTGGCTTTAGATCTCAGGATCTTGAGTTTGAGCCCCTGCCGTTAAGTAACAACAGGTGAGTTGACTCAGCCTGTTATCCTTCCGAGGTGGGTAAAATGAGTTGCAGCTTACTGAAAATGGGGGGAACTGCATCAGCGGCACAGCCACGCTCCCAGCAATGATGCAATCAGCAGCCAAAGGCTTCATACAAAATAATAATACAGTACTGTGCAGGGTATCGTGTTCTATGAATTCTCTCGTCACCTCTGCCCCCAAAAGTGAAAGAGGGTTATGTTTTCACCCCTTTCTGTCTGTTTCTCTGTGTGCAGGATATCTCAAAAAGTTGTGGACGGATCTGGATGAAATTTTGTAGACAGGTTTGGTGTGCGACAAGGACGAACCGATTAGATTTTGAAGAAAATCCGGGTCCGGATTCGATTACTAGAAGTTTTAAAATGATTATTCACCATTGAGAGATCGGGTCAAAAAGGATATATAGCACGATATCTCAAAAAAAACGGATCCGAATGAAACTTGGTGGATGTGTTGGGTGTGTGACAGGGAAGAAATGGTTCAATTTTGGTGAAGGTCCGGATCCTGATCCGGATCTGATAAAAAATTTTTTAAGTGATTCTTCACCATTGAGAGAAATAGGGCTAAACTAATATAATTATAGCACGATATCTCAAAACGTTGTGGATGGATTGGGATGAAACTTGGTGTACAAGCTGGGTTTGTAATCACGACAAATTGATTCAATTTTGGTGAAGATCCGAATCCGGATCCAGAGACAGACTTATTTAAATCTTAAAGTGATTCTTCACCATTGAAAGATAGGGCTCAAAAACAACAAACAGCATGATATTTAAAAAATGTTTTGGGCAAATATGTTCTTAGTCCAAGAGCATTAGGGTTTAACCTGGACATTTTTGGTAACAAGCTGATTTTTTCAGGAAAGGTCCAGGAATGTGTGTGAAATAACATACTAAAAGTCCTCATGAATCCTCCTTGAGCGTTTTCCGCAATCCAAGATGGCGTCCAAAATGGCCGCCATTTCATGTTTTTCTCTTAACTTTGCAAGTAGGTTTCCCCAAAACGCACTTTAGATGTCTAAATATATGTTTTGAAGTACAAGGAACTCAATAGAATACATTATAAGAGATGTAGAAGCACACAAGTGCCAATATATCCGCTTGAGCTCTTCCACAATCCAAGATGGCGTCCAAAATGGCCGCCATTTCATGTTTTTCTCATAACTTTGTAAGTAGGTTTCCTAAAAACACACTTTAAATGTCTAAACATATGTTTTGAAGTATGAGGGACTCATTAGAATACATCATAAGAGATGTTGAAGCACGCAAGTACCAATAGGACCGCTTGAGCTCTTTCAAAAATCCAAAATGGCGTCCAAAAATGGCTGCCATTTCCTGTTTTTCTCATAACTTTGCAAGTAGGTGTGGTGAATTCATCCATTCAGTTATTTGGAAAGCCGTAACTCTGGCGCTGAAATCGAGAGGACTGGGCCCCGAGCGATGGGAGGTTACTCTTCCTGACGCTCTGAATTCCATGCGCTCTTTGCTCTGCACGTCCACAAATGCCACTCCTCACGAACGTATGTTTACTCACCAACGACGTTATGTTGACGGTCAAACGGTGCCCAACTGGCTGACCCACCCCGGTACAGTGTTCATGAAACGCCCGGTACGACAAAGCAAGTATGAACCGCTGGTGGAGGGGGTCGAACTCATTGACACTAATCCAGAGTATGCTCATGTCAGGCTCCCGGATGGCAGGGAGACCACTGTGTCGGTTCGCCATCTGGCTCCCTCAGGTACTCCTCCCGCCGGTACACCACCTTCTGGCACTCCTCCTTCTGACATTTCCCCCAGGAACTCCGCCAGGCGACGGGGCTGCCGCGTTCCACCCGAGAGCGATCGAGGAGTCATCCCCGGCACAAGTCGAGGCTCACCAAGAGGATCGGGAGTCTCCCTCAAGTGAAACTGCCATTTACTCCCGGAGAGGTCGACGAATAAGGCCCCCTCGACGACTCAATCTGTAAAGGGGATTATCGGCATTCTCGCTGCTCATGCTCCTATATGCCCATTATATCATATATCGATGCTCATTTCCATGCTCCTACAACTCAAAATAATCACTGCTTGGCATGTATGCTTCTGTAGATCTATTAGTCCGCGTTGCTTGAAATGTATACTCCTATAGTGCTAAAGCAATCATGGTGTGTAAGATGGGCCCCTAGTTACATTTTAAAGGTGGGGAGAATGTGGTGAATTAACGTGAATTGAGGGACATGACGCGGGATCACATGTTGTGCGTCTCGCGTATAAGGGGATGTCTCTGCGGCACGAGTGATTGTCCCCGGGGCATTGCTATTGACATCGGCTGTCCACTTGATGCTCGTTAACTGAAGGTGCTCATTGACTGGTGAGAATGGAGATTATATCGAACTCCGTGCTTACGCGGATTGTCTGCAATGGTTAACTGCACATGTATACGTTACTGCTTATGTACTCCTAGCTGAACCTGTATTCCCCGGTGTGCCCACAGAAGCGGCTCCAATCAAATGGAATAAAGCCTAAACTCTGAAGGTTCATCTCTCGCTCTCATTTCAGTAGGTTTCCCTCTAACACATATTAAATGTCTAAACATATGTTTTGAAGTATGAGGAACTCATTACAATACATGTTAAGAGATGTTGAAGCGTGCAAGTACCAATAAGACCGCTTGAGCTCTTCCAAAAATCCAAAATGGCGTCCAAAATGGCCGCCATTTCCTGTTTTTCTCATAACTTTGCAAGTAGGTTTACCTATAACACATTTTAAATGTCTACACATATGTTTTGAAGTATAAGGAACTCAATACAATACATATCGGAAGATTTTGAAACACACAAAAACGAATAAAACCGCTTAAGCTCTTTCAGAAATCCAAAATGGCGTCTGAAATTGCTGCCGTTTCTGGTTTTACACCAAGGTACTTCAACACGCACTTTAAATGTCTTAATATATGTTTTGCGACTCAATGAAATGAATCATATACTTATTGGGAATTTTTCAAAAACACGCATTTACCAATAAAAACACTTGAGCTCATCCTGAAATTCAAAATGGCACCCAAAATGCCCCTTTCCCTGTTGTTGTTTTCTCATAACTCTGCAACTAAGTAACCCAATAAAGCACACTAAAATGTCTTTATATATGTTATGGGAGTCAAGGAATCTAGATAAATTCTTATTTGCAGATTTGAAACACGCATATCTATACCAATAAAACTACTTGAACTAGTCCCAAAATCCAAAATGGCGCCAAAGATGGTTGCAATTTCCTGTTTTTCTCATGACCCTGTGACTAAGTTACCTCAATATGCACTTTAAATCTCTAAATATATTATGTCTTGAGAAATAAGGAACTCATTCAGATACTTTGAAGTACAAAGGAAACAATAAAACCGCTGAAGTTCTTTCTGAAATTCAAATGGTGCTCAAAATGTCCGCCACATCAACACACTGCTGTTTTAGCCTGTTTCAAGAGGCAAAGACATTCAAAACAAGATCATGCTAGAGATTCAAACCTCAAAAGTTTCAGATGAATCTTTACCTTACGCATGCACACACCTAGTTGCATCAGTCATTGTCTTCATCGTCGGATGCTGTATCTTCAATGTTGATGTCCTCTGAAGTTGGGGTAATATCATCGTCGGCATCTATAAGAGTTGGTGCTGTATTGTTGCAATTGAGACCACTGCATTTACTGCACATTGTGGTACAAAAGAGCCCAAGTTTCTTGCAGCTACATGTCATGCTTCTGCAACCATCTGGTTTACACCCACATGCCACCATGTTCAGCAAAGTGTCGGATGCAACAGCAATGTCTGTTTCTACCGGGGTAAGAGTCCCGTCCTGAAATCGCCAGCCCCATTCTGTTGGAGATAAGGAGTTACCCATCCATTCCTGGGCGGTAAGATAGGCGCGATATGAATGTTGCTTTGCTGCAGCACTAGTTGGAGGTAGACTTTCTAGCTGAAAGGATGAACTCAGGGAACTGCGACCGATTGCCCGTTTGTATGCGATGTGACGGTAGTCATCAAGAGATTCAAAACTGCTGGCTCCATAAAGCTTAAGAATGAAGCCTTCCCCAGCTTTTTCCACCTCGTCATGGGTGCTTCCACTGTTTGTGAAGGTATCCAGCAAGTCGTAGTCCCGCTTCTTGTGCACCATGTTGAAAGCTTTACGCTTGCCCTGACGATAGATCGCAGAGACCGTGTCACATCCCGTCACAGCATGAAGAAACATCAAGTGATTTCTTGTGTCCCCTATGGCATGCTGAATCTCATTAATGTTGAAGACCGTGACAGGATTACTGCGGCATAGCATGTACACATCTGTGGAAGAGGTTGCCCGAGCAACTAGCATTACCAGTAAGTCTGTGTCCGTACCAACGACAGCAACTGGCACATGTTCTGACTCTGCCAGTGCTAGTGCTGTGGAGACAATCAGGGTGTCGGCGTCTGCTTCTGCTTCTGCCTGCTTGACACATACTCCAGCCATGAGCATTTTGTCACGTAGAGTTTGTATAAGTCTCGCCTTATTGTTGCCGTTGGCTAAGAAAGCTGCTTGGGTTGTGGTGGTTGCGTGCTTCAGCATCTCTTAAGATGTATTCTAATGAGTTCCTCATACTTCAAAACATATATGTAGACATTTAAAGTGTGTTTTGGGGAAACCTGCTTGCAAAGTTATGAGAAAAACAGAAGAGGCGGCCATTTTGGACGCCATCTTGGATTGCGGAAAACGCTCAAGGAGGATTCATGAGGACTTTTAGTATGTTATTTCACACACATTCCTGGACCTATCCTGAAAAAATCAGCTTGTTACCAAAAATGCCCAGGTTAGGGCCTATTTTGACTTAATGCTCTTGGACTATCTCGTGGATCAGGCATTACAGGGCAGAGATGTGCGCTCTACCGAGTGCTCTTCTAGTTACTATTTGTTTTATATTCAATTCATTATGAAGAAACAGACAATCATTCATTCGTGTTCCAATTGTTACTTTGCATGACTTACTCTGGAGAAGGGGAGTGGACAGCTGTGCTGATGATGGAGTGCCCCTTGAGGGTTAAAGCAGGAATTTATAATTCGTTCAGGATGCCGGTGATCACTCACCTATTCGTCATCGAAAGACATCATGGGATATTTGAAATGCACCAGTGAATGCCAGCAGGTGGGATACCCAAATAAACATCCAGTCTGCAAAACAATCTGATCGTTTACAGGTGGCCTGGGAATCAAAACCGGGCGAGAAAGCTCAGAGGCTATAAACTGTCATCCTGGTGTTTCACATACAGGGCTGTTTATCAATGTATGTGCTGTTCCTCAGATGGATGTTAAACTGGGTGTCCCATTTGCCAGCATTAGTTAGTGGACTTTAAAGATCCCACATTGTCCTTCGCTAAGAGTAGGTGAGCTATTGCTGACACCCTGAACAAATTACAAGTGGGAGCACTGAATCAGTGGCCCAGCTGCACCCACGAGCAAATTATGCTTTGGTTTATTTAGCTTAAACGACCCATTTATCAACTAGTCACCATTATATGTCAAAAACAACGCATCAATCTCACACGAGGTTTACTTTTTACATTTCATATTTTAGAGACAAAACAATGGTGACATTTACAACAAACAAGCGACTGCTGAAACTAAAAAAACAAAATGTCAGGTATTCATGAGCATAACCTCCAAACACTATTGACTGCCCCCCCACCCAACCCTCCTAAACCAAAACAAAACTTTGCCAGGTTAACCTTTTTCTTTGAATGCTTGTATGCTAAAATTTAAGTTCAATTCTATCTGTAATTATTCCATCAGTTGTATTTGTTAAAACATCCCAAGGATTTTTCATGAAAGTAGGTCTTGTTTGCTTTCAAGCCAAATTCACAATTCATGTGTTGCTCACTTACATTGACCACCAGGTCTTGATATGATCAATCCGAGTCCACAATTGCTGCAGTGATTTCATTACAAAATGAGAGGCTTAAATTAAGGAAGATATAAAATTGCAGTTTCTTAAATGTGATTAATAGATAGTTTCCTCATATGGTTAGCATGTAATAGTTACAAAGTGAATATTATTGCCTACATTAATGTAAAATAAAACGAATATAATTTTGTGTTAGACCTTATGAATTACGAATGATTCTAACCGTTTATGCGTATCGCAGACTATCCCTTGACTGGAAGAAGCTAAAATACAATTTCGGTTATACAGCCAAAATATGAGACAGATATGATCGTATTTTGGCAACAATGGCTTGGAACATCATATTCCATGAACATGTATTGTAAACATAGGTCGTTATGTGGAATACAGTTGCGTAATTTCAGTTTCCTGAAACGATAACCATAAAATTCCTTGGGTGAGTCATGTTAACACACCACGATTTTGTGAATTTAGCACAAGAGTTTTTACAACCTCGATATTTGTACCAGCATTATTTGCCAACGAAGCTTTTGGTGGTTTATTAAAAGCAAACTATCACATTACGGGCAATGGCCGAGTCCAAAATAACCGACAGGATGAGCTGTAAATACACAAGATCATCAGGAAGAATTATAACAGCACAATGCATTTTGACACTTTCACAGTAGTGTGAGTATGTATGTATAATGTACAGGTAGGTAGTGGCCAAAAAAAGGAAACCACTGGTTAAATGAGGCACACCAAGTGCATTGAGAGCAACGACTTCCACACAGGTGTGGCCCATTTGTCACGTAAACTAGAAGGGCACTCGGTAGAGCGCAAGCCTCCGCCATGCAATGCTTGATCCAATAGAATACATCAGGCCCAATAAATATAGGGTGTCCCAAAAAATATACAACTTTTAAAATGCTTCGTTTGATCCTAAAAAAGCAGTGATTTTTTAACTAATGCCTCATTTCTTGTTGCAGAGACCCTGAAGTTTATTTTTATACCAAGCAAGCACCAGAAAAATGCCAACAGCCCATACAGCCAGGGAAACAAGGCGTTTTCTCAACCAACATTTTGAGGGCCGCTTTATCTCCCTCTACGAAGACGTTGAGTGGCCACCGTATTCCCCTGACCTTACTCCTCCAGACTTCTTCTTGTGGGGGTATCTCAAGGACAGGATCTATGAAAACACTGGGCCTCAGACTCTTGATCAGCTGAAGGAAAACATCCACCGAGAAATCCAGAACATTCCTCAGGAAACGTTTCCCAAAGTGGAGAACACGACAACGCATTTGCAGGCAGTGATCGGACAACGTGGAGCCTACGTCAAACATGTGGTCTCAAAGAAAACGACGATTCTATACCAAAATTTAAATTTTGGTGGCAATTTTGACATTGGTACAATAAACTTCAACGTTTCAGCTTTCTATCCAGCCATATATCTTTTTTAAAAAATATGTTATGACCATCCTCTTTGCAGATGAAAAGTTGTATATTTTTTGGGGACACCCTGTATATCGTTTTTAGCCCCATCTCTCAATGGTGAAGAATCACTTTAAAAATTAAAGAATTCTCATATCCGGATCCGGACTCGGATCTTCACCAAAATTGAATCAATTTGTCCTTGTTACACACCCAACCTGTCCACCAAATTGTCCAAATCCGTCTACAATATTTTGAGATTTCCTGCTCACAGGATATCCAAAACATAACCACCGTACACCTTCAATGACGGAGGGAACAAGGAAACTCCTCACTATCCACAAAATGTTGCCCAAAAATTAATACATCCCGATAATGTACCTGTTGAAACGAGGAGGTAGTGGCTTGATGGAGCTCAACCAAGTGGATGAAGTGACAACTGTAGGATTGGCTGAGTCCATGAAAAGTTCAACAGAATACAAAATCCAATTTATACGGAAATATGAAACACAGCAGGCCAGAAAAGATGTTCCTAACCCACCTTGCAAAGTTTTACAAAGACAGGTGCATATAAAACATATCACACATGAAACCAAAACAGCAATGATTACAGCTCCAATGATTGCAAAAAAGAGACAAATGAAAAATATAAAGCGAAATATCAACCGATATACACTGACAACTGGAAGAACGACAAAAGAGCAGGAATAAACTGTATATATATATATATATATATATATATGTATATATATATATATATATATATATATATATATATATATATATATATATATATATATATATATATATATATATATATATATATATATATATATATATATATATATATATATATATATATATATATATATATATATATATATATATATATATATATATATATAAAAAGAGTTGGATATATTGAGTATAGACAAAGAAGGCCCATTGGAATGCATACTGTGGTGTACTGATAGAAGATGCTTAGCAGGCAGACACGAGTGGGGGCATTTATTTCAACTGCTGGCATTTATTTCAACAACGTTAAACTGCATCACTCGAGCAAGGAAAAACACATATGCAATGAACAGCAACCCACAACCCACATCACGAGTCCGTCTCTTGGTTGTCGACTCGATGTTGTGACTCGCGACTTCCTTTAACGCCACGGGCTCACCGCAACCTGTCGAAGCTGCCCGAACAACACCGGCGCGCATTGCCTCACGAACGCTGCCGAAGCGCGGGAACTCATCGCGAGAGCTGATACGGCTCTCGCCGCTCCCGAACCGTACATCACCTCCGCAGGCAGCAACGAACGGCCGCTCCCGTTGCATCGACGCGGCTCCCGCCGCCAGAACCTCGCCCTCGGTACTCGACGAAGGCATCGAAGAGAGCACCGGCACACCTGGAGGTACGAACCGGAGATCCAGCCTGATGTGCGCCAGCCAGCCCCGACCCAAAAGGACGGGCCCCTCCCCTCGCCCCACGAACACCGAGAGTAGGGCGCTTCGCCCCCGGTAAAGCACCGAGACGTCGGGCACTGCAAGCGGCGCAACCACTTCGCCGGTGTACGCGCGCGATGCGCGGGCAGCACGAGTGGACTCAACTCGACACCCGATCAGTGCCCCGATCACTTCGACATTCACTGGCATCGGTCCTGTCACCGTAGGATCAACTGAAACCAGGCTCAACATAGGCAGCATCTCCCGCTCCGGGTCGCTGGAATCTCCGTGCTCAGGCTGCAAAACTCGACCCGGGGCGTCACCGTGCACGCCATGCACCGAACACCATACCGGCGGTAGGTCTTGACCCGGGACGGAAAGATCGCTTCGCACACCGCCATCTATGACTGTAACGATGGGCAATGACCCTCGGCCCACACACCGTAGACGACCTCGAGTGCTCAGACCGCCGTCCGAGTGATTGCATTGCAACGCTCGCCCACGACCCGCGCCGCAGACCGTGCGCGTGGCCGTGCGTGCCTGGCACATCGCGCCAACCCCCGGACCATCTGCTGTGCCCCGACCATCGAGACCCCGGACATTCTTCAGAGCTTGCGCGACGTCCCACGCCGCGTTCGAGCCGAACCGTGTGTCCTCGTTCTTTAGCCGTGGCTTTGCAGAAATCATTCCCCCGATCTGACGTGCCTCAATAAAACGAACACTGAGCGCGGCCGTTGCCCACTCGACGTGGCCGAAGTCGATTCCGACGAAGGCGGGCACGCGTTCGTTTGCCGTGCACCGACCCTCTGCCATGCTCGTGCTGGCGAGACCCTTGGCTCCGTAGCCTGGAACCGCACGGGTCATTTGCCGCCCTGCACACGCCGATCCGAAGATCCTCGTCAGCCAACTGTGGTGTACTAATAGAAGATGCTTAGCAGGCAGACACGAGCGGGGGAACAGTCGAGCCGGGCTGTGTTGCACAAGCGTACTTTGCCCGCGGCTCTCCTTTATTACGCACTCAGCACACTCACGAGCCGGGCGACTCCAGCATTACTACAACGCCTCAGGCGGCGCGCACACCTTATATCCCTGGCAGACACGATGATCACCACGACCACTCCACCCATCATCATGCCCCGCCCTGCATGCCCGCAGGCTACACCACACATACGAGTTAAGCTCAACTAGGACGGAGAAGGAATTGCAATAAATGCCAAAGACCAAGGACACTACACAAATGGCTTCAAGAAAATCGTGACACCAAGTCAATTGGACAAGTGCATGTTCTGCAAGATCGAAACATAAAGCACGAGCCACCTCCTATCGGGATGTGAAAAAAACTCATGTCAAAACAGCTGTACACACAAAGGCACAGCGAGGTATGTAGAGTAATTCACTGGCACATCTGCAAAAGTTCAATATCCCAGCTTCAGAAAACTCATGGAAACATGAACCAACTAGAGGGGGAGTACTCGGTAGAGTGCAAAACCTCCGCCGCCAATACTGCTGGGTCACTTAAGTGAACCTGATATCCTATTCATTGTACGTCAAAACGGATCAGACTCTACTGAACTACGATTGAATAAACTAAACTAGATCAACGCGCATGTGGAAATGCCAAAAAAATAAAATCGAAATTTTTTTGAAAAAAAAGTTGCAAAATTTCTTTTCTTTTTCTCTAACAAGTTTTTTTGGGGGGATTGGAAATCACTTAAAACATGTAAAAATTCAAAAAATAAATTCAAATATTTGTCAAATAAAATTGAAATTTTTTTGAAAAAAGTTGCAAAATTTTCTAAGTGTTTTTTTTTGGACCAAGTCCAAAATCTAATGGCATGATCCTTGGACCATA
The DNA here is from genome assembly GCF_056783735.1 of Eptatretus burgeri. Lineage (NCBI taxonomy): Eukaryota > Metazoa > Chordata > Myxini > Myxiniformes > Myxinidae > Eptatretus > Eptatretus burgeri. The sequence continues at coordinate 70,100,234 of NC_140969.1, forward strand.
CCTAATCCCCCCACCAAGTTTCGTCGAACTCCGTAAAACTGTTCACAAACAAACAAACACAGGGGTGAAAACAGTAACCTCCATCCATCTTCGATGGCGGAGGTTAAAAATGATCATTGAAAACAAGGAAGGAATTCTCACATATGCCTTGACGATTCCATCGAGTATGAACACGTAAAAAGTATTGTGACTGGATATAGTACATACAGTAGGTACAAAAAAAAGAAGGCATTGCTAATTATTGAAATGTAAGTATCAGTACCCAGTAATTTTGGCCTAAACAATGCAGACATCAAGAAAATGACCAAATGCCAAGACCCCAAGAATGAAATCAAAAGAGACCTGGAAGCTGAAGAGCACCGAAATTGCACCAGTGATAATTGGAGCAACAGGAATGATAAAGAAGAACCTCACAGAGATCTTTAAAACCATCCCTGGGAATCTTACTACAAATTAACTACAATTTCAAGCTGTTGGAGGCTCGTTGACGATCCTGAAAAAAAGCCCTTGGAACAAAACGTTGAGACCAAGAAAGCTGCACAGCTTGGTCCATGAATCGTGACCCCTTGCCGAAATAGAGATGGATACTTCAAGCCCTGAGAGGACTCCATTCCACTTTGTGAAACCCTCATATGTACTGTAGATGACAACCAGGGACACACAATTTCCACATTGCGATTGCAAAATATTCGCCCATCTCTCACAGAGCAATCAGAGGCTTTGACGGTTTCGACTTGTCACTTGCTTTATGAACTAATCTTCTCACTTTGGTCCAAAGAGCAGGAAACTACAAACATATTTCTGCAGCCACATCTGGTATTCAGTAACACTCAACTGCTGGAGCTTTTCCTGATTTCAGCAGCGGATTTGATGGAGTTATATTTCCTACAACTGCCGATAAATCCAGCCATGCACTTTGTGTTAAACATGCTATTTCTGTGACACAAGTTTGACGATAAAAGAGAGCGTTAAAAAAGTAATGGATAATTGAATTGCCCAATTGGAAATTCCCTCCCATTTCGTTTCGTAAAGAGATCTTGATTGGAAGAGATTGCGAGTTGAATTTCATTGAAAAGTTCATGAGGCAGTGGAATTGTGTGATAATAGGAGTATGAATTTTACAAATCGAGTTCTCAAAAGCTTTGTAATCACAAGTACGATGGATATATAATGCCCTGCCAGAATAAAATGAACACCCTGATTGTAAACAAACTTTTTTTTCTTAGGGTTAGGGTTAGGGTACAGAGTATACATTTAAACACACACACACACACACACACACACACACACACACACACACACACACACACACACACACACACACACACACACACACACACACACACACACACACACACACAAAAACAACCATATATTAGTATAAGGGTTTCTTCAATACTAAGAGGTTTGTTTTTTGCAATGTAGAACACATTTACTGCAGGAAGATGGTTCCACATGTCATTCGTTCAGAACCACCTATGCCTGGTAGAGACATAAAGGGATGTGGATTATTTCCTGGGTACCACAGAATCCTGACATGAATGTCATCGAACACATCTGGAAATGCACCAGGAGCCTTTGTATACAGTGTGGAGGAGCGAGAACACTGAACGGGCCAGGACATAACAGAATGAAAAGAACGGTGTAAAGAGGGGGGGAGAGAAAAACCAAATAGGAGACCCGGGATATGAAAGGACGTGGGAAATAATGAGAGCAAGGCGAGAGGGAAGAGGACATGTGGCAGGGGACAAGCTGGGTACAGGTGCAGACACCTTAATCACAGAGGTGGAAGGGAAAACAGGGGATGAAGCAGACGTGGAACAAAAGAAAAATTGAAGAGGAGGGTGAGGGAGCGAGGTGATACACAATCATCTGGAAAACCAGAGTGAGGTGGGCAGGAGGGAGAGGGTTAGTGAGGGTACAAAAGGTTGTGGTTGTACATGAAGGATGACATGAGATGGTGGTGAGCAGCCATCTTGAAGCCCTGAAGGAAAGAATGGAATTGAACAGATTGAGGAAGTTGCTTCCACAGGTGTTGTTGTTGTTGTTGTTGTTATTACTGCTGTTGTTGCTGTCACCTCGGTTACTTGTCAAGTGAAAAAACCCACCAGAACTGAAGTATCCAGCGCATCCACCGGACGCTCCAAGAGATCAAGTGTATCAGGATATTGAAGAGATGTCTATGTTGGACCAGGGAGGGAGCAGCTTGTCATGATGTGTCTGGTAGTTTGTGTGGCAATTGGCAGATGGAATGTGTTGAATTTAGTCTGGATTGGAGCCTCTGTCGATATTGCATTTGGAAGAGTTCTTGTCTGCATCAGAGTTTGGCAAGATGGACTCTCATTTCATGACTAAGTTTTCCTCCAGAAAAGTTAATTTAGGGGGGAAGGTGGTTGAAGACATTGTTTGAGGGACAATGTTCTATGGACTGTGATGACAGATGGTTATGAATGTGACAGCACATGAAGGTTTTTTTGTGGAGGAGGATTGAGGTACAATATTAAGGATATATGAGAGTAATGATGAGCAGTCGTACATTTCTTATGTCGTTGGGGTGGAGAATGGGTGGTCAAAGAGTGACATGGGTGAGAGGGTTGTTGAGCTGCAGAAGCTATAAACTGAGTGCCTTTAATATTTATTTCGAGCAAATAACATTCATTGCTTTGCTGATGCGAATATAAAGAGAAAAAGAGAAAAAGAGAAAAAGAGAAAAAGAGAAAAAGAGAAAAAGAGAAAAAGAGAAAAAGAGAAAAAGAGAAAAAGAGAAAAAGAGAAAAAGAGAAAAAGAGAAAAAGAGAAAAAGAGAAAAAGAGAAAAAGAGAAAAAGAGAAAAAGAGAAAAAGAGAAAAAGAGAAAAAGAGAAAAAGAGAAAAAGAGAAAAAGAGAAAAAGAGAAAAAGAGAAAAAGAGAAAAAGAGAAAAAGAGAAAAAGAGAAAAAGAGAAAAAGAGAAAAAGAGAAAAAGAGAAAAAGAGAAAAAGAGAAAAAGAGAAAAAGAGAAAAAGAGAAAAAGAGAAAAAGAGAAAAAGAGAAAAAGAGAGAGAGAGAGAGAGAGAGAGAGAGAGAGAGAGAGAGAGAGAGAGAGAGAGAGAGAGAGAGAGAGAGAGAGAGAGAGAGAGAGAGAGAGAGAGAGAGAGAGAGAGAGAGATGACTTTTATTACAAAAGTATAAAAAGGTGTCTCACCAATGAGACAAAATTAGTCAGCACAACACTTAACCGTTTTTCACAGCAAGCAAACAACATATATTTAAACAAACAAGAGGGTATTTATAAAGGTAGAAAAAATTATTTTACCAAAACAGATGAACAATCAATTATTAAAAAAACATTTTAGGTTGATTCATACATTTTAAATCAGAAAGGAAACTCAAGTGATTCATTTACAACAGAGCAAAGAACATTTTTTTACACACCATTTGTCAACAAAATCCTGCATTCTCCCATACTTGCAACAGAAAAAGAAATCAAGCTGAATGCGAGACACAACTAAAGTTCTAAAGGCTAATAAAACACAAGAACAAGCATCTGCAGATTCCACCTTCTTTTTCCTTGTCTTATAAATTGCCATTTTTGCCTCAGCAACCAAAAACCTGGCCAAACCAGTCTCAGATTTGAAACTAGAGGAAATAGGGAAACCATAAATAAATTTCACCAAGGAAAAAGAAAGACCCATCTTTAAAATAATATCATGCAAAAACTGAAAAAGAGGGACAAGTCTTATGCAATCTACATATGCATGACAAAGCGTTTCATTGTTTTCACAAAATGGGCACAATTCCGGGATCTCATTGGAAAACTTGTGCAATAAGATATTATAAGGGAGGATGCAATGCACTAATCTCCATTGCAGGTCGCCCCAACGTTTTGAAATTGGGGAGGTATATAAACCTCTCCATGCAAGGACAAGAGGGGTAGAAGTTGGCAAATGTTCTTTCCATTGAATCCCGAAAGGACTTTTAACTGAATCGGCAAAATATACTGGATACAAAAGGAATACAGGTTCCCCTTCTCAATGAAATTTAAAGGTACAGATTTGCCATCCCAGTCCAAAAGCAAAACAGGGAAGGCATATTGATTGGGCAAATCCACAATATCAAAAAGACTCCTGAAACCCACTCCAAAACTCATTAATGCCTTTAAGATAGCAGAAAAAGCTGACCAATTATCCGAATTGATTTCAACCCAGTAATGGTGGAGATTTCATGACCAGATTTCCATCTTTCTTTTGAAAAATCCAGCAGATTGTGCACAAGAAGTATATTGGACCCCACAAAATGTTGCACAAAAGCCCTCGAGGATGGGATTCCTGTAAAACAGGGATTGTAGAAAACTGGTTCATTTAAGAACATCGAGGCCGTAAAGGAAGTGACCTCATGTTGCAGTGATAAAGCTTGCAAAGCATTGATCACACTCTGCATATACAGAGGAAGTGGTGACACGTCGATCTTCAGGAGGTCGAGCAAAAAAAGCTCACGGCCATATCCTAGCCGGCCCGCTTGCTTTAGCAAACAAAGGGTCAAACTCTCCCAAGGCATGTGGTGATAAAGCAACTTTTTCACAAAAAGAATGCAGAAAGTCATGATCCTGCTGGTGATGTCAACAAGCCCTTGACCCCCCTCATTACGAGAAAGGCTGAGCACACGTGGTCGAAGCTAGTGCATACCACCCCAGAAAAAAAAAATCGATCAAGTGTTTTTGAATATTTTTAATTAGCCACGCAGGTGGCTGCAAGACAATAAACCTGTGCCACAAGATGGAAGAGACCAAATTGTTAATAACTAAAACTCTTCCATGATATGATAATTTGCACAGAAGGCCCCTCCATCTCTGAAGTCTGGAGTAGACTTTGTTTGTTCATCCATCCCAGTTTTTCTGAATACTTTGAGCATCACCAAGGTGTACACCCAAATGGTAAACACTATTATTCTTCCAGGATAAATTGCTAGGTAGTGTTGGGAAGGAAAAATGCATTGCTAATCCAAAAAAGGAGGCAGAACTCTTTGTCCAGTTTACTCTGGCTGAGCAAGCAAGGGTAAAATTATTCATAGTTTTAAGTAGCTCAGATACATCTTCTTGACATTGAATTGTAGTGCAGATATCATCTGCATAAGCAACAACTTTTATAGCAGGTATGTCCGGAGCGACAGAGAATCCCACAAGCTTCTCACGCAATTTAACTCAGAGGGGTTCAATGGAAAGAACATAAAGGAGTCCGGATAAGGGGCACCCTTGCCTTATTCCTCTGGTAACAGTAAAGGGAGGAATCAACTCATTATTTATTTTGAATAAACTATAAATATTGTGATACAACAACTGAATATATGATACAAAAATACGACCAAAACCAAAACCCTTTTGGATAGCAAATAGATAACTATTGACCGTTTTTACAGCCATTTTTCCCTGCTGTGCAGGGGTTGGTCTTTTTCTTGAGGCAATGTTTTATGGCCGGATGCCCTTCCTGACGCCAACCCTGGTCACCTCTTACGACACACAGGGATATGGTACACCTATTCTAACCGGGGCATACACCGGGACCAGTACACTGGTACTCATTTCGCCGACCTCGGAAGGATGACAGACTGAGTCAACCCCCTGGTGTTAATTCAGCAGTCAACGGGGCTTGAACTCAGGACCCTGGGATCCCAAGCCGCCACCCTAACCACTAAGCCAACACCAGGCTTCAAATAGATAACTATGATCTATACTATCAAAGGCATGCTCTTGATCAATAAAGATTAAGCCAGTACTTTTATGCAGAAGATCACACACATCAACAATGTCACGAACAGTGCCAAGATTGTCATCTATTGATCGTCCAGGCACACAACAGGTTTGATCAGGATGCACCAAAGATTGGACTACCAATTTTAAGCGAGAGGCAAGGACCTTTGAAAAAAATCTTGTAGTCGGTGGTCAGTAAGGAGACAGGACGCCAATTTGTGAGTAACTGGGTGTCTCCCTTCTTTGGTAACAAGGAAACAACGGCTCGCCGGAAACTTAGGGGGAGCTCCCCAACTTGAAAACTTTCCTTGAGTACTTCCAAAAGTTCGGGTCCGATAATTAATGTCCCAAAAGGTTTTGTAGAATTCACAGGGAATTCCATCCAGACCAGGAGCTTTCCCAGAAGCCATACTGGAAAGAGCAAGACCCAACTCCTCCAGCGTGACGGAACTCTTCAAAGAGGCTCGCTGCGACTCAGACAACTTCGGTAAAGGTTCAATAAAAGCTTTTGCAACATTAAAATCAATCTTTTTCGCACAGAATAAAGAAGAAAACTAATCGACTACAATTCTTTTAATCATCTTAGGTTCACTTACTATCCCTCCTTCAGGTGATTGTACAGATAATAGTTGTTGTTGTGCTTTAGTTTTCCTCTCCAAAGAGAAGAAAAACTTTGATGAAGTGTCAAAGAGACTTAAATTTTTAATCTTAAGCTGCACTAAAGCCCTTTTGGCCCTTTCATTGACAAGACTGTGAAGAAGCTCTTTTTTGGTTATAAATTCTTTACGTAATCCTTGATTTCTGTTCAACTCAAGCGGATTTCTTTGCAATTCTAAAACCTCTTTTTCTAGAATTGTTATCATAGAAAGACTATCCCGAGAGTGATGAAGTTTATACTGCTGACAAAAGATTTTGATGTGGATTTTTACAATATCCCACCATTGTAGATTGCTATGAAAAGTATTTTTCCTTCCGTAAAGAGAAGTCCAAAAGATTCTAAAAGCATTGCAAAAAACCATGTCTTCCAAAAGACTAACATTTAGAGCCCAATAGGCACTCCTACATTGAAGATAGGGAAAAGTTAATTTTAAAGAAACTAGGAGGTGATCCGAAAAGGCAGAGGGAGAAATTGCCATAGACAATATGAAGTTCCAAAAATCATTATTAACATAAAATCTATCTAAGCGAGCAAACGATACCCTGTTATTGGAAGCTTGACACCACGAATATTGTTTAACTTTGGGGTGCTGCAATCTCCAACCATCAACCAAATTATACTTTGCTAAAATGGTCGCAAACCCTTTTGCACTCTCAGGGTGAGGTTCTGAGCCATTACGGTCCAGAGCTGGCTCCAAGGTACAATTAAAATCACCAGCTCGGCACACGAGACCACTAAAATCAATCTGGGATAAACAATCGTCAAGAATGGAGAAATAATCGTTTCTTTTTGCAGAATTACTTGGGACATAAGCATTTAATATTGTGATTTTATAGCCTCCATAAGAAAAAAAACACAAAAGCCAAATGACCTTTCATGAATTCGTGAAAAACAATTTGGTCTGATGAAAGACTTGATCGAAACGAGAAAGCAACTCCTGCACTGCAGCAATCAAAGGAACTGAAAAACCAAGAACCCCTTATTGTGGTTTGCCACTCTGCAGAACAAGTAGGTCCACAACGCACATCCTGAAGAAGAGCTACATCAATATGCTTTTGATCAAGTAACAGTCGAACATGTGTTTTACGTATAGGGGCGCGGCCCCCATTTATGTTTAAACAAGCAAGAGACAGAACCATTTTAGTATTTTAAAGGTGGGTACTGGTTACTGAAGTTCTTTCCTTGCCAGAGTTACATATTTCCTCAATCTGTGTACGTGGGATTCATTGGCGCCATAGGCTGCCGGATTTTTAGTAATAAGGGATGCGGTAAGCATAAATTTATCGAGTTCCGGAAAGAAATCGGTTTGTTTAATTTTTTTCCGAAAGGTGTTGTGGAGGAACTTGATCACCTTCGCAGGAGCAGGGGCATTTAAGCCCTTGTGGTCTTGTGAATCTCCAGCTGCACCATCCAACTCAGAAGAATCTGATATTGAACAAGTATCATCGGAATCACACGACTCGTGTTCAAATTCAGCTTCCTTTTTCTTTACAGATATAGCAGACATTGGAAATGGTTTCACGAAAAAGGAATCCTCAGGAAGCAGATTTCCTTCTAACTTTTCAGGTGTCTGCTTCAAAGTCACTGAGGTAATGGGTGTGGCTGTAGATGTGACAGGCAGTTCTATGGTACTCGGTGCAATTACAGTTTGGTGAGATTGTTCTGTGGTGTTTGGCACAACTATAGTTTGGACAGATGGCTCTGAGTTATTAGGCTCTACTGTAGTCTGAACTGCTGGTTCTGAGGTATGAGGCACGACTATGGTTTCAACAGTTGTTTCTTGGGTGTTAGACACAATCTCCACATGAACATCCTGCTTCAGTGTATGACTACCTACTGTATGTCCAGAACAAGTTTCGTCTCCGCCTGGGACATCTACTGATGGTGTGTTTTGAAGCTCCATAGTCTCCTCGTTATCACATGCGAGAGGGCAGGCATAAACATCTGAAGGATTTTGGTTACTCTCATTCCTATTGAGTGAAACCCTCTTCACAGCGACTGCTTCGGCGTATGAAGAAGGTTCGACTAAAACTGCATTTTGGTGCCTTCGTTTTCCTCGTGTCACCCAACCAGACTCATTTTTTCCATTTGTTTGATTTTAAGAATTTTCCCCTGCCTCAGTAGGCACCCCAGTGACCTCAGGTTCATTTACATTTTCAACTTTACTTGATTCTTTTTCAACACCCCTTGGGCATTCATTTTTCATGTGACCATACTGTCCACATTTGTAACACACTAAAGTCTGTGATGTAGCAAAGATGCGGTAAGTAAACTTTTCATGTTCAATTTTTAACATCACGTCTTGCTCACGAATGTTTGGCTTTGGAATAATAAATAGTTGACGTCGAAAGGAAAGAATATGTTTTGTACTGTGGTCCTAAAAGCGAACAGGAATGAAAGTTATTTTTGAAACAACAGTGCCATACTGTTCTAAAGCAGCTTTAACCTGCTCGTTTTTGATGAAGGGAGGAATATTTGACAGGAGTACCTTCATCGATGGAACATCGAGGGGGGATATGAAGAGGAATATATCCGGCTCCACAGTCAGTCCTGACTCCACAAGCTGCGTCACCATTTCCTCTTTAGCGACGAAGATAACAACACGCTGATTCATTCTCGATGCAGCTATTACGCTATGCATGCCGATTAATTTTCCGACACACAAAACAACATTTTCAACTGAGATTTCAGGTGGTGGCGTACACAAAAACCCATTTTTCCAACTTAAAGGCCTCAGTAGGCACCATGTCGCCTCAGTAGGCAACAGCTCAACGGTCGCCATGATTTAGGCGCAATAACACTCAATGCCTCGGGGTTAAAAAAAAGACACTGTTGAACTGAGTGCACTCACTCTCAAACTCCAAAAAGGAAAAACAAGAGTCGAATATATACATGTATAAATATATATATATATATATATATAAAATATATATATATATATATATCTATATATATATATATTACACACACGCACAAATAAAATAGAACAGGGAGCGATGATAGCAAGAAAAAAAAAAAAAAAAAAAAAAAAAATGAAAAAAAAGGGAAAAAATAAAAATAAAAATAAAAGGAAAACACAAGCGACGCTGGCAAATGGAGGAAAATAATAATACTAATGATAATAATATGGACGAGGTCCAAGAATCGTTTCAAGGGAGCCAAAGCGTTGGCAAAAACTAACAAAACACGTCGGATGGAAAACAGGCCTCAAAACCGGGAGGGGTTCTGAGAAACCCGAACACCACCTACCGTGCGTGCTCTCTTTCTCTCTCTCGCTCAATGGAAAAGAGAAAACAAGGAGAAAGGGGGTCAAGAGAAAACTAAAACTAAAACATTTAGACGATGAGAAAAGAGAAAGGAGAAAGCAACACAGGCTCCGCGCGTACCGCCAGGAACTGAGCAACAGGCCTTCGCGATTGCATGTGCGTGCCAAGTGAGCAACAGCTGTGGAAAGTGGGAGGGGAGATAGATAGAGAGAGAGGGAGAGAGAGAGAGAGAGAGAGAGAGAGAGAGAGAGAGAGAGAGAGAGAGAGAGAGAGAGAGGGAGAGAGAGAGAGACAGAGAGACAGAGAGACAGAGAGACAGAGAGAGAGAGAGACAGACAGCAAGAGAGAGAGAGAGAGAGAGACAGCAAGAGAGAGAGAGAGAGAGAGAGACAGCAAGAGAGAGAGAGAGAGAGAGAGAGAGACAGAGAGAGAGAGAGACAGAGAGACAGAGAGACAGAGAGACAGAGAGACAGAGAGACAGAGAGACAGAGAGGCAGAGAGACAGAGAGACAGAGAGACAGAGAGACAGAGAGACAGAGAGACAGAGAGACAGAGAGACAGAGAGAGACAGAGAGAGACAGAGAGAGACAGAGAGAGACAGAGAGAGACAGAGAGAGACAGAGAGAGACAGAGAGAGACAGAGAGACAGAGAGACAGAGAGACAGAGAGACAGAGAGACAGAGAGACAGAGAGACAGAGAGACAGAGACTTGCTTTTATGTCCTTTTATTACAAAAGTATAAAAAACAATTTGCAAAGGAGAACCATTTTTCATAAGGACACAAAACGTACATATTTAAGAATACAAGGTTACATCATGATAGCAAAAGTGATCAGTCTGTAATTAAGAGACCATTTTGAACAGTACAAAGTGCATCATTTCAAGCCCACACACTTTTAAAAATGCACGTTTATGAAAGTGTAAAAAGAAAATTCCATTTTAATACGGGCGAAAAGGATTCCTTGAAACAAAGCCAGAAGGTTATCAGCACACCCTGAAATATTTTCAATTTTCACTTTCCTTGTATGATAAATTGACTTCCTTGCTGTGGCAATGAGAAAATTGGCAAAAATCACTTCCAGTGGATGTGTTTTGGATTCAAAGCCAAAAATAAAAACTTTTAAAGTGAACTTCAAAGAAAGCTTGGAGCACAATTCACAAAGCAAACCAAACAAAGGGATCGAGCGTGCACATTCAACATAAGCATGTGACAAGGTCTCGAGAGTTCCACAGAAGGGACATTGGTCAGGTATTTCAGAGGATAAAACATGCAGGAGTTTATTGGTCAGTCATACCCAATGTGCCAGCCTCCAAGACAGGTCAGCAGTTTTCTTTGGGATAAGAACATGGTAAAAGGCTTTCCAGTTAGGTTGGAAGGGGTATTCTGGAGGTAAGTAGTTGTGCCACTTTCTTGACTGCCAAGTTCCTAAAGAAGGTCGAATTGCTTTCACACAGGCCTGGTAAATGTGACGTTTTCTCAGACCTACTTGTGGTGTGATTCCAAAATGTATTCTTGGTAAATGTTTTACAATTGAACCGGAAATCATGACAGTGGGAGTGAGTACGAGATTTGGGAAGAGAGGATTTGATTCGCGAACAGTTGAGCCATCGCCATTGCGAGGAGATCTCTCCCAGTGTACCTTAACTCTCTGGTACACCTGAAGTACTTCACATAATAAAAAAGATACTTGGCGGTTGGACCGTATGCCAACCTTGGTTGCTAGTGCTACAGCACTCAACCATCTCGTGTTGTCAATCATTACATCATAAACGCAATGGACAGCGTTCTGAATAAAATGATTGATAAAAGAACGCTCCGTTCTTATTCTGTTAAAAAGAGAGTTGTGAAACAGAGGTTCCTTCAAAAACATATCTTTGGTGTAGGAAAGATAATCACGGTAAACTAAAAAACATGCCAAGCATTTAAAATGCTGTTATAAAAAGGTGGAAGCAAGGACAAATCAATACATTTCACATTCATTAAAAATAATCCTGATGAAAAGTCAAGCATACCAGCTTGACGAAGGATGAGAAGGGCTGCGGACCTCCAGACTAAGTCCGACGGACCGTAGAGAAGCCGCCAGATTGAGGCGATGCCGAAGGCCATTGCCCTGCACACGCAATGTCCACAAGACCCTGTCCACCTTCCTGCAATGAAAGATTCAGGATCTGTGGACGAAGCCAGTGTTTTCCACTCCAGAAAAAATTTGTTAAGGTTTTCTGTATGTTCAACAAAATATGTTCAGGAGGTGGTATGGCTTTGATCCTGTGCCACAATAGAGATGCTGCTAAGTTGTTGATGACCAGGACTCGGCCACGATAAGAGAGCATAGTCAGTAAGCCTTTCCATTTCAGCAGCTTTTGTTCGAGGGCTTCAGCGAGACCCTCCCAATTCTTTGCTTGTGTTGCTGCATCACCGATGAAAACGCCAAGGTACTTCATTCCGTTGTTCGACCAGGTGAGGCGTTCCGGAAGAACAGGCATGGGCACCTGGCATGGGCTGATCCACAGTGCCTGGCACTTGTTCCAGTTTATTGCAGCTGAAGAAGCTAAACCATAATAGTTCAAGCAGTCCACCAGTTTCTTGATCTCCTTGCTTGTGCGTACAATGACACAAATATCATCAGCATAGGCAGAAACTTTCACAGGTTTTACTTGCGGCTTTGTGTAACCAGTTAAGAAGCTGCGAACTTTGATTAGGAAAGGCTCGATAGTAAGAGTACAAAATGCCAGACAAAGGAGATCCTTGGCGGATACCCCTTCCAACCTTTACAAGTGAAGTCAGTTCAGAGTTTACTCTGAGTACTGAGGAAATGCCATGATAAAAGAGTTTTATAAGGGAGGTAAACCTGGGACCAAGTCCAAAACACACGAGAACCTTGAAAAGATATGCATGACTAACACGGTCAAAAGCTTTCTCTTGGTCGAGCATAATCAAACCAAGATTATCATTTTTAGCTTTACACACATCCCAAAGATCTCTTATTAGGAATATGTTATCATGTAGCTGTCTGTTAGGGATACAGTAGGACTGATCACTTATAATCAAAGATTCTAGAAGGGGGGGGATGCGTCGAGCCAGAGCTTTGGAAAATATTTTATAGTCAGAAGTTAAAAGAGAGATTGGGCGCCAGTTGCCAATAAGCTAAGGGTCCCCTTTTTTCGGTAATAAACTAATTACTGCTCAACGACAGCTCATTGGCAATTCCCCCACATTGTAAAGAACTAGTAAAGACTTCCAAAAGCTCTGGACCTAATAAAGACCAAAAGGATTTGTAAAACTCGACTGGGAGGCCGTCTAGTCCAGAAGATTTTCCAGTCGGCAGAGAAGCCAGCAAGAGTGTAAGTTCTTCCAAGGAAGGTAAGGAATCAAGCTGGTCCCTTTGAGTAGCACTTAACGTGGGTAGATCAGACGTCAAGTATTGCATTGCATCCTTGTCAACATCGTTTGCCATAAACACGTCTGAGAAGAAGTTATAGAATTCCCTCTTTATGCTATTTTGTGATGTCACGATGTCCCCAGTTGAGAGCCTTAGGGTTTCAATTTGCCTTTGATGGGTGGTCTTTTTATCAAAATGGAAGAAAAATTTTGTTGGAGAGTCCAAATTATAAATCTGATCCATCCGTAATCGGATCATATCACCTTTCACTTAATAGTCAACAAGGTCATTTAAAAGGGCCTTTTTTTCCAGTAGCAGATGGTTATTTGTTGCACTGGGGTTGTTTGCAACATCAGATTGAAATTTCAGTATTTCTTTTTCGAGTACAATCCTTTCCTTTTTTGCACTAAAAGATGAGAAGTGATTAAACTGTTGGCAAAAGACGGCAATCTGTGCCTTTGCGTAGTCCCACCATAATCTCGGGCTACTTAAACTATTCTTTCGTTCTATGAGGCAATTCCAAAACACCCTAAAGGCTTCACAAAAAGGAACATGCTCAAGTAACATGACGTTAAACTACCAATATGGACTGTCATGTTGCTGCAGAGCAAGCTTCAAGGAGAATGGTGTCACCAGAATGATCAGAGAAAAGAGAAGGCACGATATCAGATTTTAATGTCTTATCAAGCATTGTAGCATTGACATAAATTCTGTCTAACCGAGCTGCAGTGTGTCTCTGGGACACACATCTTAACCAGGTGAACTGACGTTGTCTGGGGTGTTGGATATGCCAAACATCCATGAGTCCCACAGTTTTTATAATTTTTTCAAAAGTTTTGGAAGATTTTGGATGTGGCTCCACACTGTTTCTGTCTTAAGCAGGGTCAAGGGTACAGTTGAAGTCACCACTCAGTATGAAACAACAGTTCAAGTCAATTGTGCTGAGAAAGGCCTTTAGTTTAAGGAAGAAGTTATATTTTTCAGCATTCTCATTGAGGGCATAAATGTTTACAAAAATAAAGATTTGATTGTTGGCAATGAACTGAAGACAAGCCAGACGTCAAGGAATTATTTCATTACAATGAACTTGCGAGAGTGTAAATGAAGGAGAGACAAAGAAGGCAATCCCGGCAGTGAAGGAATTTATATCACTGAAGAACCACTGACCCTTCATGAGCCTTCTCTATTGGGCTTGGGCAGTCAGATCTCCATGGGTTTCTTGCAATAACAAGACGTCCAGGTGCAAACGCCGAGTCAGGTCTTTTACCTGAACTTTGCGTTCTAAACGAGAACCACCATTAATGTTTAGACTTCCGAAATTGACATTCTGTGCTAAGAAAGGTAGAGAAGAAAAATAAATAAACAAGAGAAACACACCATAAGGACCTCACTTAAGAAGCTCCTGTCGAGCTTTCTGGATCATTTTTTTAACCTGTGCTTCTGAGCTTCAGTGAAGTTTGGGTTGACAGGGTTACGCACAATTTCTTTCAATTTTGTAACTAACATCAGAAGATCAGGGAAATGATCTTTCAGTTCAATATTTCTCTTACGATAAGAATCCCTCAAGAAGTCCCGAAGCTCGTCATCCGAAGGTCTGCTTTCAGCCTTTAGAATCTGAGAGGACTCATCTTGACCTTCACCATCAGATTCCTCACATGGGGAATCAATTGGTGTTTCAGTTTTATTGTGAGCATCACATGATTGCTCGGTTTCAATGAAAGAATCTTCTTCGGCCCCTTACATATTAGAGTTACGTCTGGGGATTCTTCGGAATGTAAGAGAGCGGACTCCAAGCTTGTCCGTGACACGGCCACGGTGCTCGGGTCATGAGTGTCACTCTCCATTGGAGGATTTAAACTATCCTCCCTCGTTTCCTCAGTGTTCTTAGTTGTTTCATTTATTGTTTTGTTAGAGAAAGACTGTAAAAGTTTCTCTTCCTCCTGTGACTGTTGGATATGGGAGCAGTCTACATTAGGAACGTCCTTGTGCGAATTGTGCGAGTAATTACATTTTCACTGATTTTCCTTCTTCCAGAAGGTGACACACGTGATGCAAGGGATTTACATTTTTTTTATTTTGGAGACAGTAATGAACCCCTCACTTGCACTGTCCATTGGCTCATTGGGAGGGGGAGTGTCCACTCGTGGAACGCGTTTGTCCTGTCCGTCATTGGGAGGGGGCGTGTCCACTTGTTGAACGAGTTTGTCCTGTCCGTCATTGGGAGGGGGAGTGTCCACTTGTTGAACGAGTTTGTCCTGTCCGTCATTGGGAGGGGGCGTGTCCACTTGTTGAACGAGTTTGTCCTGTCCGTCATTGGGAGGGGGCGTGTCCACTTGTTGAACGAGTTTGTCCTGTCCGTCATTGGGAGGGGCATGTCCACTCGTTCAGCCGGTTTATCCTGTCCGTTCGTTGAAAGGGAAACGTTAACATTAATCTGCGAGTCGTCGTTATTCGGTTCGGCCGTGGAAAGCTGCGTTTTCCGAAGAGGGCAAAACTGTTTGTGTCCTACTGCACCACAACCAAAACACTTCAGGGTGTCAGTGTTAACATATACTTGGTAGTTGTGACTATTTACAGTGAACTTTAAAATGACGTTGAGAGAGGGATAATCCTTGTTAAGTACCATAAATACTTGTCTGCGGAAACACATCACGTGACTGGCACGTTCATCTTTACAGCCCAAAGGGATTACAGAATGATTAGAGGGGACACGCAGTGTCCATAGCGCTGCAGCAAACTCAGGATTACATTACCGCTCAGGAATGGCGGAACATTTGAGAAAACCACTTTCTGAGCAGGAGTATCTAAAGTATAAGTCATCACAAAGTGTCGAGGGACAGGCCTTGTTGGACGATGAGAGCGACGTGCTCTTCGTCGGACACAAACACGATAACCCGTTTATTTATCCGCGACGCGGCTCGTACCTCACCAAACCCGATAATGTTCCCGATCGCGAGAACAATCGCCTCCACCGAAACGCCCTCGGGTGGAGAGCAGGCGACGCCATTTTTCACGATATCCGTTCGAACGCGGAATATCGCTGCGAGCGAGCGGCCACCATGTTTCACCACACGACGACCGACATCTTCCTCACTCAGGAAGAGGAAGGCACCAAAACACTCCAACCTTTCCCTAACCTTGGTTAAGGGAGCGCTAACTAAACAAAATAAGGAAACATAAGCGAAATAAAAAAGCAAAATAAAGGTTTATAGCGAAAAGTTTTTGAATTTTGAAACGATTAACAGGACACCGCCTAGAAAACCGAGGATACCCTGACGAGCGGCGCGACGAACTCTCGCTTCTCCACACGGAGGGGAAACACGAGAAAACCTCACAAACAAAACACACGAACACAGGGCTTGAAATGGGTAATGTGGGAACACAAACCAGCACAACGGAGGACAGGCACTCACGACATGGAGCAATCAGCCGCTATGACAGTAAGAGAGAGAGAGAGAGAGAGAGAGAGAGAGAGAGAGAGAGAGAGAGAGAGAGAGAGAGAGAGAGAGAGAGAGAGAGAGAGAGAGAGAGAGACAGAGAGAGAGAGACAGACAGAGAGAGACACACACAGAGACAGAGACAGAGACAGAGACAGAAAAAAGAGAAAGACGATCGGATAAAAATTGACTGCGTTATGATAAAAATACGCACATCTGCAAGGTCGTGACCCCCCTGACCTTTGACCCCCAACCGCGAGTAAGGGCAATTACGTCATCGTGTCAAGTTGCATATCACAAGATTGGGCATTAAATTCTGAACATTTTGGCATTAGTTTCATGCAAATTGAATAAAAATTGACCACGATATGGTAAAAAGACGATTTTGACCTTTTCATGACCTTGACCTTGACCTTTGACCCGATTGCTCCCAAAATCTAATCAAATGGTCCTTGGCTAATAACCAATCATCCCACCAAATTTCATGCAATTCGGTTTAATACTTTTTACATTATGCGAATAACAAACAAATAAATAATCATTGGCATCTCCCACAAACATATATTTTGGTACTGATTATAATGCCAGGTTTTGGGACATTTTCTTTTAAAAACAAGGGTAATGACGTAAATGTGTCATGTCGCCCATCACAAGATTGGGCAATGAATTCTGAACATTTTGGCATCGGTTGCATGCCAATTAGATCAAAATTGACCGCGCTATGGTAAAAATACGAATTTGACCTTTCCGTGACCTTGACCTTGACCTTTGACCCGCTCGCTCCCAAAATCTAATCAAATGTTCCTTGGATAATAACCCATCATCCCACCAAATTTCAAGCGATTTGGTTTAATACTTTCTGAGTTATGCGAATAACAAACAAACACACACATATTCACAAATAAATAAAGAAATAAATACACAGCGACCAATACATAACCTTTCACAGAATGCGAAGGTAACAATGAAAAAAACTACAGGGATATCAATAAATTGTTCTCATGAACTTTGCAAATCCCCTCTCATGACACCAAGACTTCTGAAAGTAATCAACACTGTTTTCACTTTTAGAAAAACAAAATTCAAGTTTCAGTCTTGCTGTTATTAAAGCATTGAAAAAAAACATAACAATGCACATCACAATCGACTTTCCTTTCAATTTCTCTTTCCTCGATAAATAAATCGCCATTTTTGCTGTGGCAACTAAGAACAAAAATAATGAGTTTACTTGTTCTTTCCACCCGAAAATAAACAATCTGAGTGAGAAGGTCATTTGCATCTTTTTTGCCATGTGGTTCAGCCATTGAAATAATGGCACAAGCCTTGCGCAGTCAACATATGCATGGAACAAATCCTCTGGACAAATGCAGAAAGGGCAGCACCTGGATATGGGAGAAAATTACTTAATCACTTATTCGAAGGAATAACCCAATGTGCAAGTCTCCACTGTAAATCTCCAGTCCTTTTAGCAACCAGCTTACTGTAGAAAGAGTTCCATACAGGCTCAGATGGGAGTCCTTCCGGCATTAGTCTTTTCCATCTGGCAACTCCCTTCAATGGAGAGTCCTCGAGTAGGACTCGAGTCGACAGTCTATATTGGTCTTTACTGTTATATTTCTGAAAAATATTTTTTCCTGAGCTAATGGGGGGTAAATCTCTCTGACTTGGTTGTACAATTAACCCAGGAAACCCTTGGTCATTTGTTGTCAACAACCTTTCTTGAGTCCATTTTAGTTCAAGTTGAGAACTTTTTTTTCACAATTTCTCTTCGGATTTTACCGATCGTCCTATTTGACCATATCCTTGTCATATCTGCTATCTCCGGCACTGATTTTCACCCCAACCCGGAATCATGGCGGAGGTGTAGTATTTTGATTATACCTGCTGCAATAAAATGTTGATAAAGGTCACGGCTTATCGGAATTGCAGGAAACAATGGGTTGTAAAATAGGGGTTCTTCCATAAACATATTTGTAGCATAAGTTTCCTGCTGGCGACTAACCGAAAGGCTCTGCCAAGTGTTCAAAAGACTCTGATAAAATGTTGAAAGATGAGATATATCAACATGCTGGAGTTTGATCAAGAAGAGTTCAAGGCTGTAACCGAGCCCACTTGCTTGTTGCAAGATGTGACGGGCCAGAAGTCGGCGAAGCAGCTGTTTCTCGTGCATCAACATCTGAGTGGAGCACAGCCGAAAGGCCATTATGCGGCTTTTTATGTCGACAAGTCCTTGGCCACCTTCAGCCAACGGGCGGCATATAACATTTGGCTGTAACCAGTGAAAACCACTCCAGAAAAAAAAATCAACCAGTAGTCTTTGAACAGCCTTCAGCAGCACTTCTGGTGGTTGGAGGCAGATAAACTTATGCCACAAAGATGAGGCAACCAAATTATTTACAACTAGAACCCTTGCTCTGTCGGAAAGGTGGAGTAGGGCTCTCTTCCAAAGTCCTAATCTTTTTTTAACATGTTCAACCATCCCATCCCAATTTTTGAGGACATATAATAGGGATCCCAGGAACACCCCTAGATATTTGACTCCCTCTTCCACCCATTTTAACTTTGAAGGCAAATGCATCGGTGGTACTATCCGTGTCCCCAGCAAAAAATTTTTAAGACTGGGAACCCATAAGGCTTTACTCTTGTTCCAATTACAGTTCATTGAAGATGCCAAGCAAAAGAGATTTAAACACTTAACAAATGCAGAGATATCATTATCATTCTTAATGGCCACAGCGACATCATCTGCATAAGCTGATACAACTATCGAAGGAATCCCTGTAGATACAGTTACTCCTGAAAGATTCTTCCTGAATAGAATCAGAAGTGGTTCTATAACCAAGGAGAATAATAAACCAGAAACAGGGCACCCTTGCCTCACCCCTCTCTGCACTAGTATAGGAGAGACGAGCTCATTATTAATTTTAAAAATACTAAATATATTGCTGTACAGTAAGGATACATAGGCCCTAAAATTGGTACCAAGACCACATGCTTCCAACACATGGTGCAAAAACATGTGATCAACACTATCAAATGCCTTTTCTAAATCAAGGAATATTATCCCAAATTATTTTTCCATAGAATCACACTCCAGCAAATCTCTGATCAAAAAAATATTATCATAAATTGATCTGTTCGGGATACAGTAGTTCTGATCAGAGTTAACAAGATCACCAATTACCATCTTCAACTGACTGGCCAACACTTTTTACAGTATTTTGTAGTCCGTACATAATACCGAGACCGGTCGCCAGTTCGTTATCTGCCGTAAGTCTCCAGTCTTTGGTAGAAGAGACACCACCGCTCTTCTAAAACTTAGAGGCAGTTCTCCAGTAATCAAAGATGATTCCAGGACATTCAGTAACTCAGGGCCCGAAAGGTCCCAAAACGCCAAGAAAAACTCTGCCGGTAAGCTGTCAATTCCAGGCGCTTTCCCCGAGTTCAATCCAGCAAGGGCCTGTGTTAGCTCAGGCAATGTGATCGGTGAGTCCAAGCTCAGACGCTGGGGCTCAGTGATGGAAGGAAAGTGAGAAGTTAAAAGTTCCAGAGTTTGTTCACAAACAGTATGTTTTGCATAAATTTTTGAAAAGAAATCTCTAATGCACAAACGTACATCACTGGAGTTAACAACAATGTTTCCTCTTGAGTCAAGCAAAGAAAAAAATGGTCTTTTGTGATTTATTGACAAAATCCATTTGGAAAAAGGATTTGCTGGGAGTATCTAAAACCTTGATGTTGTTTATCCTGAATCTGATTAACATCCCTGCTACTTTTTCTTGCGTCAGTTCTCTCAATTGGGTCCTTTTTTCAACTAATATCATTTGGTCCCTCCTGTTTCCATATCTGGCCACTTTATTCTCTAACTGTATGATATCAGCTTCTAACAGAGCCATTGTTGTATTATTAACATTGGTGACATTTGAAGCAAACTGCTGACAAAACACTCTGATCTGTGCTTTTGTGTTGTCCCACCATAACTCTAATGAAGAAAAAGAGGCTTTTTTTGAGAGTTGGATAGCCCAGAAGGTATAGAAGCCTTTTGTAAACGAAGTATCTTCAAGAAGATTGGTGTTGAATTTCCAGTACGTATTTTTATGTGAGGGTTGAGGGAAAAAGAGGTCCATGGTAACTAAATGATGATCGAAAAATAAGGATGGAAAGTGAACCGGAAAGAAAACTGCAGTCCTGAAATGCGAGTTTATGTACCACCGGTCAAGTCTAGCAAAGGATGCTTTCCCGTTAGCCCAACGTCCCCACGTATATTGAGATTCGTTGGGGTGACATCGCCTCCATGCATCTAACAACCCTATTGCTGAAAAAAAAATTGACAAACCGGCATAGGATCCAGAGTGAGGTTCTGCTGTATTCCTGTCTAAAAGAGGTTCGAAGGTACAATTAAAATCACCACCCCCCGGCCCCCATGCAAATACAATCATTGAGATCGATTGAGCGAAAGTGTCTGATTAAAGACAAAAAGAAGGCTCTTCGTTCTACACTCTCACTGGGAGCATACACATTGAATAGTGTAAAATGGAAATGATTAATGACCAGTTCCAGAGAGATGAATCGGCCTTTTATAACCTCTTGGAAGTGGCATGATTCAGGTACAAGCCCAGGTCTGAATAAAAAGGCCACACCAGCAGAAGAAGAAGACAAATTACTGAAGAAGCACTGCCCCTTAAAGAGGCGACACCAATCATACTCCCCATCTTCAGTTATGTGCGTTTCCTGGAGTAAAAGTACATCTATATGTTTACGATCAAACAAACTTTTCACTTGAACCTGGCGGATGTGACTTGCTCCACCGCCATTCATATTTAAGGTTCCAAAAATGATCTTTTTCATGGTTTATTCAAAGGCTTGAGCGGTTGCTAAGAAATTTCAGTCCCTGCTTTTGTAACAACCTTTCCAAGACGATGAAACTGTGACTATCAACTTGAATTCAGCAGGCTTCCTAATGATGTCTTTTGCGGCTTGAACAAATGAAAATAAATCAGGAAAATGATCTTTAATGATCACATTTCGATGTCGATACGTTTCATTCAGAAAGGCAAGAATAAGTTGTGGGGCTATGTATGACTGATACGATGAAGATTGAGACAACTCAGTCACCTCAGCTTCATCATTTGATTCTGAAAAATCAGACCCAGCCCCACCTGGGTCATATAAATCAATCTGAGTAGTCACTATTTCAGGTCCTGGCAACTCTAAAGATTTGCCAGAATGTTCCTCAACTTTACTCTGGTCCTCAGTACGTTCAACCGGAGCAGTAACCTCGGTTTCTTGCTCTTGAGGGCTGGTGTTCACTGGCTCAGTTGAATAACCAGGATAATGAATGGGATTTTGTATCAATGAAGGGGAAGTAAGGACTGAAGCATCTCCATTCTGCTCGTTCTCAGCAGGAAGTACTGGTGACGACTTGCTAATGAGCTTTCCATCAACATCAGCCTCACCACCTGCTTTACTCGTCAAATTCCCAGTGTTGCACAGTAATCCTTGAAAATCCTTTTCTTCATTACTCAATCCAAAAACATTCTCCCGAGTATCAATGCAGCTTGGAGAATCCTGAGTAACACATTGAGGTGCATCCTCAACTTCACAATCTTCGTCCAAAACTACCTTTTTTACGGAAGTGTTGGAACGACTAATATCGGATGCTCTTAGTTTCTTTGTCACAGCAACGAGATCCTCCTCCATCTCCACACTACATGCAGCAACAGCCAAACCATTTGGGCTGTCAGGGGGGATTTCATTATCTCCTAATGCTGAGATGTTGACTTCTTTAGGATGAGAAACTGGAGTAAAACCCTGAGTCTTCTTGTGAGAGGAAACAACAGGAAGCGTCTGGGTATTAGGCGTTGCTCTATTCTCTACACCTGAAACCGGGGTAATGTCCTTTTCACAGTCAGTGTCGTTATGACCTGCTTCACCACACTTTACACAAGATACTTTTGGACAAAACCTTTTCACATGTCCAAATGCTCCACAGTTAAAACATGTTAACGAAGCTGAAGTTGCATACATTTGGTACTCATACTTGTTCAAGGTCACTTTAAACGAAATGTTTAGACCGGTGTCGTCGCCTCGATCGGGAAGAACCATATAAACCTGGCGTCAGAAACTCATCACATGTTTAATCCGTTCATCTCGAGCTCTTAGAGGAATCGTCGAGATTTTCGACACAACTGTTCCGTATCATGACAGAATACACATCAGTTTGTCATTGGTTATAAACGGGGGTACATTTGATATAACAATTCTCATTGATGGGGTATCCATTGGTGAAGCCAATATAAAGAGACCAGTCTCTGGAGTTAATCCTGAACTTACAACATCGTGAACAAATTTTTCATCAGACACAAAGACAACAATTTTCTTATTCATTTTCGATGCTGCTCTTACATTTTGATTCCCTATTATTTTCCCAACTGATAAAAGAATGTCTTCGGTGGCAATTCCTTCAGGTGGAACGCACACCAATGCATGCTTCCTCGTTAAATTATCAAATGCCTCAAACCGAGTGCGTGTATCCACCATATCAGCGGTTTATCTCCCCCTTTTGCTCGAGCTTTACAAAGCAAAAAGGGGGGGGGAACTAAAGGACACAAAAAACAATCACTAAAAACTAAGGAAAGTGCATTACAAGCAAAGAAAAAAGGAAAAGAAAGATCAAGTTTACAAGCCTCATCAAACAGACAGGCCACACCCAAATAGTCTGTGTGTCTGTCTGTCTGTCTCTCTGTCTGTCTCTCTGTCTCTCTCTCTCTCTCTCTCTCTCTCTCTCTCTCTCTCTCTCTCTCTCTCTCTCTCTCTCTCTCTCTCTCTCTCTCTCTCTCTCTCTCTCTCTCTCTCTCTCTCTCTCTCTCTCTCTCTCTCTCTCTCTCTCTCTGATACAAGAGATAGAGAAGACACAGACAACCCCCAAAATCACGTTGGGGAGAAAAAGGGGGAAGAGGGAGATAAAAGGGGGGAGGAAAAAAACGCACTAAGATCTCACGACAGCACAAAGCAGGAGCCAACGGCGGCCATGACACCACGCCCAGAAACCAAACCACCAGCAGGGTGAGAGAGTGAGACAGAGAGAGAGAGAGACAGAGAGAGAGACAGAGAGAGAGACAGAGAGAGAGACAGACAGAGAGAGACAGACAGAGAGACAGATACAGAGACAGAGAGAGAGAGAGACAGAGAGAGAGAGAGAGACAGAGAGAGAGACAGAGAGAGAGAGAGAGAGAGAGAGAGAGAGACAGACAGAGAGAGACAGACAGAGAGACAGATACAGAGACAGAGAGAGACAGACAGAGAGAGAGACAGAGAGACAGAGAGACAGAGAGACAGAGAGACAGAGAGACAGAGAGACAGAGAGACAGAGAGACAGAGAGACAGAGAGACAGAGAGACAGAGAGACAGAGAGAGAGAGAGAGAGAGAGAGAGAGAGAGAGAGAGAGAGAGAGAGAGAGAGAGAGCATTTGTTGAATCGCTTCATTAGAAAGGAAAGGCAGAACATTGCTTAATATTATCTTTGTAGCAGGAGTATCCATTGATGAGACAGGGACAAAAGTTTCATCATCTCCCAGGAATAAACCGTTTTGGACAACGATGTCGACTAAACGCATTTGTGAAACGAAAACTACAATCTTGTGGCTCATTTTTGAAGCAGCACGAATGTTTTCTACTCCTATCTGTTCTCCAATTTTGAGAAGAATGTCATCCATAATTACACCTTCGGGCAGGACGAAACATAATCCGTGCTTAGGAGATAAATCCCCATTCGCCATTTGCTCGGTCTTGGTGCAACACGTATCACTGTTTGAAAAAAACTAAAAGGGGAGAACAATCGACTACTTTAGTGTTTTTTTAAGATTATAAGGCAGCTGCCAACGAGGAAACGCAGGCCTCAAAAGCTCTGGAAAGGCCTTATGAAAAAAAAAACGCTTACCGTGCATGCTCTCCCTCTCTCTCGTCTCAGCAGGAAGAGAAAAAAAACGGGGAGAATAAACAAAAAACCTCCACAAACACGTACAGTGACACAGAGGAAAACAAAATGGAGATAGGAACAGCACCAACACAGCACAGTACTCACAGCTGCACACACGGAGCCGCCATGACGCCACACCCACGCAGGACTCACAAACGACCAGCAGGGGAGAGACAGAGAGAGAGACACAGAGAGAGACACAGAGAGAGACACAGAGAGAGACACAGACACAGAGAGAGACACAGAGAGACACAGAGAGACACAGAGAGACACAGAGAGACAGAGACAGAGACAGAGACAGAGACAGAGACAGAGACAGAGACAGAGACAGAGACAGAGAGAGAGAGAGAGAGAGAGAGAGAGAGAGAGAGAGAGAGAGAGAGAGAGAGAGAGAGAGAGAGAGAGAGAGAGAGAGAGAGAGAGAGAGAGAGAGAGAGAGAGAGAGAGAGAGAGAGAGAGAGAGAGAGAGAGAGAGAGAGAGAGAGAGAGAGAGAGAGAGAGAGAGAGAGAGAGAGAGAGAGAGAGAGAGAGAGAGAGAGAGAGAGAGAGAGAGAGAGAGAGAGAGAGAGAGAGAGAGAGAGAGAGAGAGAGAGAGAGAGACACACAGAGGGGGAAGTTGCAAAGAGAATTTTGTTATGCTTTGTCACCACATGCACAGATCTTGTTTTTCCATTTTCTGTGCCCAACAATTCTATCACTCACTCACACACACACACACACACACACACACACACACACACACACACACACACACACACACACACACACACACACGCACACACACACACGCACACACGCACGCACACACGCACGCACGCACGCACGCACGCACACACGCACACACACACGCACGCACACACGCACTCACACACGCGCACACACGCACACCTACACACACACACACACACACTTGTACAGTATCAGCTCTGTTATTTCCAAGATGGTGGTGATATTGTTTCTTCTGGGTGCCATAGTGAGTGTGGAGTCCAGGGACAAACATGGGTGGGGTCTGGCACTTGTTTGACCAATGGGTGCACATTCCAAAAATCGACCCCCAACAAAAACCACAACAACAAGGCCAACAACAACCACATCTAGTTCTTGTGGACCTGTGATGCGTCGCAGATAAAAATTTAGTGGAAATTTTTCAGAGTAAAGGAATTAAAATACTATTGTACTAAAAAAAAAAAATATATATATATATATATATATATATATATATATATATATATATATATATATATATATATATATATATATATATATATTGTTGTGGTTACCAAATTCGCAAACCACCATTCAGGTCCCTTAGGTGAGGTATCTCGGCAAGTATATGTGTAGTTAGGCCCAAACCCGTTGTCTAGTGGGAATACATGGCATTTATACGTGCTGCGACTCTTCAGGATAGCCGTTTTTCTTTTACTATCTTTATTTTGGACCAACCGCCATGATTACCACCACAACCACAACATCAACCACCAACCACAACGCCGCTTCACCACAACCGCCACGACCTTCCCGTCACACCTCGCAACCGTAGCATCGCCACCGTTCTTGCCCCGCTGTGGGTACCAGTGTTGGACTCGTGCAGGGCGCACGTTGAACAGCGTGTACAAAATCACGGATTTTGTGCTTCAAAAACGGATCAAAAACGACACACGCCCACTTTTTGCCGTCCAATCGGTGAGCGAGGGGCGATTTGGCCCCGCCTCCAGAACGATCGATATATGCAAATTTGTGGATCAAAAAGCCTTCACGCCCACTTTTTCTCGGGCCAATGGGGAGCGAGGTGAAAGGTCAAAGGGAGGGGGTCAAAGGCGAAGCTACGGGGGGATAAAAGGACGGTGTTGGTCAGTCAGCAGAACGAGAAGGAGTCGGAACGGAGGGGACGAGTGTGGAAGTCTGGAGCCCGAAGCCTGCAGTAGCTGGAGAAGCTGAAGAGAGTCGAACGAGGGGCGCCCAAAGAAGAGTCCAGGGTGGAGAGTCCAGAGGCGGAGAGGCGGCAGCGGCGAAGGCAGACGAGGGGGTGCTCGCGTCGGTGCCAGGAGCTGCACGCCCGAGGGAGGCCGGCAGCGCGACCTGGCCGAGGTGGAGACGCACACCAGGGATAATAAAGATCCTCTATACCCCGAGCATCAGCAACCCCCTCCTGTTTCCCCCCGCGCTGAGATAGTGCGACCAAGGGGGCCCCTTTTCCCACCCCCTGCCAGGCACTTTCCGCGAGGCCCGCGGAGTGAGGCGCCATCGCCGCTCCGCGTCTCATCACCAGACGGGTAGGCGCGACCCGGTCTCGGCCTCAGGCCCGCCTCATCCTTGAGGGATTTCTTTTCCTTGGTTTTGGGTATGTGTTGTCGGCGCCGTCTGTGAAGTAGAATTGTATAAGTGTTGCCGTGTGCTCGGTAGTCGGTATTAGCTCTGCATTGTTTCCGCTTTTATATTTGCTTTTTGTGTAAATGGAATTGTGTTTTTTTCTGTGTGCATTTGGTGGAATTGTATTTGTGTGCTTTCCGTTCGTCGCGAATAAATGTGCTTTATTATTGAACTGTTCTCCCGCTTCGCTTCGTCTTTTCCTCCATTGAATCCTCATCTTGCTTCACGTAAAGGGTTGGTAGTGGGCTGAATACGCCCGATAATTAATCGAACCGTCGAGGTCGACGATAACACCGCTCGGTTATTCTGATAGTACGGAACGGGTCGCTTAAGTGGCCCGTGTCCGAAGTCGACCTGCGGCGAGGTGCGATCGCCCGGTCTACCCTCCGCGTGGGTACTTAGGTAGGTCGAATTTGGCGAGCAACCCTATCCCACGCGGGGGCTGATTGGCTCGATCGCGGTGAGACCGAAAGGTCCACCCGTGACTGGTTCCCGGCGTTAGTCCGAGAGGGTCACGACTGGATTGTCCGTCCGGTGGGCGACGTGCCGCGATTCGAGTTACGTGGCCGTTCGCACGCCGGCGGGCGCGAATACCGCAACAATATATATATATATATATATATATATATATATATATATATATATATATATATATATATATATATATATATATATATATATATATATACATCAGAGTCTGGTGGTCTTCTTTTCTCCTGTGCAGCACAAGGTTGTGAGTACTATCATTGACTGAGGGAATGGCAGTGCTGCTGATGCAGTGCCCAGGTAGGTTACAGCAGGAATTTGGAATTTGGTCAGAATGCTGGGGATAGCTCTCATACTCTTCGCGAAGGACACCACAAAGGGATCTTTAATGTCCACCAACTAATTCCGGCAGATGTGACGCCCAGTTTAATGTCCATCTGAGGGACTGTGCACACTGATTAATCATCCTGCCTGTGAAACACCAGGATGACAGTTTATACCTGGGTTGAAATTCAAACCTATGTTAAACAGTTGAGCATGAGTGTGCGTACCTCTCAGCCATCCTGCTCAGGTGTGCGGATGCATTGTGTTGATAATTATTAGTCAGACAGAGGCTCAGGGTTGTCTGCCCTTTCCTCCATGTCTGATGACTCCAAGAGAGGATATGTCGGCTTCTTCTTTGCAGTTCTTCTTGGTGATGGAGATGGTGTTGTTGTTCAGGATGTTGATACTGTGGGTTCATCAGCTTGAGGCCTTTCAACCTTCTGGAAGAAACTAGAATGTTCTGCATTGCTTTCTAAATTTTTCCACCAAGCATTGCTTTGTAGCCATTGAAAATATTTTCCCATTATTTCTTGAACTGGTAGTTCACTTGTCCTGTTGCATTACTCATTCTAATTATTCCGTGATGTTAATCGTTATTTTAATTTGACCTTTAATTTAATTTATTTTGCCTTCCGAACTCTGGGAATTTTCTGGCGGAGAACCCATCCGTGGTTGCCATGCCCATTGTTCACGCCATGGGAGCCTTCACAGCATTTGCAGTGATCCCACAACTTTATTATATTCGTTGTGTTTAATGAAGTTACACTATGGGAATATTCTTTAACCCTTTCTTCACTCATCTAGATTTACGCATCCACAATGCTGCTGCTGCATCCATACAAGCAATTTTAGTGTTTCATGTCTCCTTCCCGATCCCGTCCCCTCCGTTTCTGTGAAGCTTTTACATACAGCCCGGTCCACGAAGCTGCACCTTCAACCTTGGTTTGTGCTTGATGTTGCAAGCAAAGCAAAAAAGGGAGAGAGGAGTGTGCTGGAGGTGCTGAACCTACAAAACATATCAGGGGTGGCAGGACATGGGCTTCATGTTTGATGATATATAAACCGAACACAGATCCCCCTACACCCAAACGTGCGAAGTGTGAAGATTGCTCAGACGATACCTTGATGCCTTTAGTACATGTGGGCAAGGGACAGCACCAATATGAGTTTTTCTTTGCTTTGATTTATGATGGTAGACCATTCTATGTGACAACCTATTTGTTAATTTCCATTTTGATGTATTTTTGGAGATTGGTTGATCAAATGTTTTATATTGATATGAAATGTTGAATATGTTTTGATGTGTAACATATATATATATATATATATATATATATATATATATATATATATATTGCATTGCATGTACATTTGTAAATTGGCACACAATTCAGTCGGAACTGCTGCTGAGATCAATTCTGCAGTTTATATTTTGAAATTTTGCTCAGGTTAAGAGATTCTTGAGTTTATCGCATTTGGGGAAATGAAATAAAGCCATGAACAATGGCGTCTCCCAGCGTTTATAAGCATTGCGATGTTTGCGGCAATTCATCGGTATGTTGATCAGGCATTTAATGATACGAGTGAGGAAAGTTAAAAAATATTTCATGATCCTTTTTTTGTGAAGAAACCATTGCGGCCTATTCCAAGTCAAGGAATTGTTGAGCAGGCCAAACAAAATGCTGAATAAGATCACAGCATCTGACAGAGGGCTAACTCAGGGACTGACAAAGGATGACAAATTTATAAAGGCTTTAATTAAATAAAGCTGTTAATTATCTTCAAAAGGGGTGTTTAAATTAACTCAAACACCCAATTTTCATTCATGCACTCACTCCTTTCGAGTTTTCTTATTATGAGTGCGAAGGTTCAGGCTATTAGGTTTCATCGTTTTGGAGTTATGGAGGAGACACATTGACAGTCTTCAGGTCCTTGGTGCTTCCAGTCTTGCTCTATGGCTGTGAGACTTGGACTCTGACCAGGGATCAGAGAGGGAGACTTAATGCCTTTGGTATCAGGTCTCTTCAGAGAATCCTTGGCTATCGCTGGTTGGACTCTGTGTCCAACGAGCGGTTGCTGAGAGAGACTCAAATGAGATTTGTCAGCTGCGTCTGCATGGGTATGTGGCTCGTTTTCCTGATGCTGATTCTACTTACCAGATTCTCTCAGCGAAGGAGCCTCATGAGTGGAGGAGGCCAATGGGCCGACCACGTGCCTCGTGGTTGCAGCAGATTGATCAGCATTTCATGAAGATGGGGATGGGCCGGGCATCTATCTGCCTGGGGGATGGCCAGACGGAGGCCCCTGGAGTACCGGAAGAAAGTGGACACAGCGACGCACTGCTCCAGCGCATGCTCCCATACCTGACTTGACACACACACACACTTATTATTATAGATCATAGATAATTACAATTTGGAGTACAGTACTGTTGTTTTAGCATGTACATGGGCTATGTTTGTGGATCTTGTGCAATCTGTTGCTATCCTGGTAGCTTTGTCTTGTATTTATTGGGAAGTTTTTGTATATTATGGTCTGAACTAGGTGTGTGAAAAGAATAACGAATGAGTGGAAGTGAACAGTGAGTCTGGATTTTGGGAGTTTCGTGAGAAGTGAGTTGCTGACAGAGTTTCAGAAATTCAGAAAAGCCAATCTCTGCCAATTACTTTTCAAGAACTGCAACAAAATCTATAAATTTGTCAAAATCTTGATCAGACTGGGATACAAAATATTTTTAAGTCGGTATCTTTACAGGTTCAAGCATTGAATAATGTGAAAGGATATATTTATTTCCAGATACACACGAAGTTCATTTTGTGGTGTTTGTATCACAGATTGTTAAAATAGAGTTTGTTTCCACCAATCAGGGTGTTCATGTTATTCTGGCAGGGCACGGTATTTATCTTGAATGCTTGCTGCCTTTTCACAAACATTAAAGTCGTTATTTTCACAAGCACGAGGCAATTTAAATCGTATAAAATAGTTTCAGAGGCAAATGAGGCTTTTTACAATAACCTTTCACCGCTCTCCTTGCTCTGAAGGTTAGGCTCATGCATGGTGATCAAGAAATCGACAAAATGCCACTTTAGTGAGGACAGAAAGAAAGTAATGTTTCCACACATCACCTTGGAGTCTGTTTCCTCCAGCCCAATATCCTGCTCTCACAATGTCAGCATCGTAATGGAACTGTAAATCCTGAATTAAATAATAATAAAAAAAACTGCTCCATCCATTCCTCCCCAATGGCACAGCCTTTGCTGTGCTCAATAATACCGGATCCAAGAACCCCAGAGCCAATTATCCTCAAATGCCTTCATCAGGACAAGGGTTAGGGTCATGACCCCCAACATGCTTTCAGGCGGTCAGTTAAGCAAAAAAAAATTTTTACAACAATAATAACTATAAGGGCACTCGGTAGAGTGCATACCTGCACCCGGATCCGGAGCTTCATGAAAATCTCAGTAATTCATCCTTGTCACGCACCCAACCTGTCAACCAAGTTTCGTCCAGATTAGTCCATAAGTTTTTGAGATGTCATGCTATATATCTTTTATGGCCCCATCTCTCAATAGTGAAGAATCACTTTAAAAAATCCGCGTATCCGGATCCGGGTTTGGATCTTCACCAAAAGCTAATTCATTGGTCCTTGTCATACACCCAACCTCTCCAACAAATTTCATCAGAATCCATCCACAACATTTTGAGATATTCTGCATACAAGCAGACAGCAAAACAAATTAGAAAGATGTCGTGCATCGCACGATACTTACGAAATCCATAAAACAAATTTGACCTTAAAAATAATTGTTGGTTGAACTCAATGACCAAATGTGCAAATCCTGTTCAAATTTCAGGTCAATCGGATGAAAATTGAGGATTTTAGAAATATGGCATATGATGTCGACCTCTTGGCCTTTATTGACCTTTTGGCCTATTTTGACTTCATAAGTACTTGTTCGTAGAATAAACTGACCTGATATGCAAATCCTCTTCAAATTTCAAGTAAATCAGTTGAAAATTGATGATCTTAGAAATTTGGCCTCTGTTGACCTTCTGATCTTTATACCTCAAAAATAATCGGTGGTTGAATCCAGTGACCTGACACGCAAATCCTGTTCAAATTTCAAGTCAATCGGATGAAAATTGAGGATTTTAGAAATATGGCATATGATGTCGACCTCTTGGCCTTTATTGACCGTTTGGCCTATTTTGACCTCATAAGTACTTGTTCGTTGAATAAATTGACCTGATAGGCAAATCCTCTTCAAATTTCAAATCAATTGGATGAATACTGAGGATTTTAGAAACTGCACCTTAGTTGTTGACCTTTGGTCGATGTTGACCTCAAAAATAATTGGTGATGGAATTCAGTGCCCTGATCTGCAAATTCTCTTCAAAATTCAAGTTAATAGGATGAAAATTGAGGATTTTAGAAATATGGCATGTGATGTCGACCTCTTGGCCTTTATTGACCTTTTGGCCTATTTTGACCTCATAAGTACTTGTTCGTTGAATAAATTGACCTGATAGGCAAATCCTCTTCAAATTTCAAATCAATTGGATGAATATTGAGGATTTTAGAAACTGCACCTTAGTTGTTGACCTTTGGTCTATGTTGACCTCAAAAATAATTGGTGATGGAATTCAGTGCCCTGATCTGCAAATTCTCTTCAAAATTCAAGTTAATAGGATGAAAATTGAGGATTTTAGAAATACCACCTGAGTTGTTGATCTTGGGCCTATGTTGACCTTTTGCCAATGTTGACCTCAAAAATAATGGGTCATTTAATTCAGTGACACGATATGCAAACCCCGTTCAAATTTCAAGTAAAGCAGCTGAAAGTTGATGATCTTAGAAATTTGGCCTCTGTTGACCTACTGATCTTAATACCTCAAAATAATTGGTGCTTGAATCCAGTGACCTGACATGCAAATCCTATTCAAATTTTAAGTCAATCAGATGAAAATTGAGGATTTTAGAAATATGGCATATGATGTCGACCTCTTGGCCTTTATTGACCTTTTGGCCTATTTTGACCTCAAAAGTACTTGTTTGTTGAATAAACTGACCTGATATGCAAATCCTCTTCAAATTTAAGGACCACCGGATGAAAATTGATGATTTTAGAAATTACACCTAACTTGTCGACCTTTAGCGTATGTTGACCTTTTGACCTCAAAAACGATGGGCTTCTTGCTTATGACGAACTACAGTAAGCTCAGTTTCGTGAAGATCGGTTTAAAATTGTGACCATTTGGCGATTGACATAGAAACAAACAAACAGAATAATACACAAGACCAACCAATATACAAGAAAATCTTCGATTTTCGTAAGTAACAGACGGACAAACAAGAGAATAACGCACCCGACCAACCAATATACAGCACTTGGAAAAAATCTTCAATTTTCACAAGTAATGAAAAAGTCATTTGTAGAAGTGGAGCTGCACTTTGGTGAAATAAACGGTAATTTCACCAAAGTAAAGCTCGCCAGACACATTCGGACCAACAGGGAGGTTGCTCAAATTGACAATTACAATTACAAAACAATTGACAGAATACAGTTGAATCTTTCAGCTTTGCAAAAGGTGCCCTGGAACAAGGTGGTCCCGAACAAGTACCACAGTCCTGTCATATAAAAATGTAGGTCAGCCGCAAGGGTGTTGGGCGCAGAACCCAACACAAAACTTAGCTGTGTCCAGTGTTCGGCAACCACTGGGAGTGGGGCCGGCGATGAGAAGGATGGGCGGCCGGCGGCCACTGGCAGTGTGCTGACGTCAATAATGATAATGATGGGTGTTTGGTGGCCAATGGTGCCGTGGCTGGCGTCAATAACAATGATGAGCATTCAGTGGCCACTGGCTGTGTGGCTGTAGTTGACAATGATGGGCATTCAGTGACTACTGACTGATGGTGTGGCCAGTGTCCGTAACAATGCCGAACGTTTGGTGGCCAGCGGTGGTGTGGTTGGTGTTGGCAATGATTATGACGGGCATCATGACGTCACAATGGGAATTCACGACAACGATGGGCATTCAGAGGCCACTGGCAGTGTATCTAGTGACGGCGAAGACAACGATAGGCAATCGGTGGCCAATGGTGTTGTGGCTGGCGCCAATAATGACAACGATGGGCGTTCGGTGGCCACTGGTGGTGTGACTGGCATTGAAAACAACAATGATGAGCATTCATTGGCCACTGGCTGTGTGGCCCTAGTCAACATCAACGGGCGTTCGGCACCCACTGATGATGCAGCCGGTGTCGGTGATAACAACGCTGAACATTCAGTGGGCATGAGTGGTGTGGCTGGCATCGACGACTATGAAGGGTGCCCAGCAGCCTTTCGCGGTGTGGGCCTTGTCAGGTCAGGTCAGGTCAGGTATGGGAGCATGTGCCAGAACAGCGCGTCGCTGCGTCCACTTTACACCGGTACTCCAAGGGCCTCCGTCTGGCCATCCCCCATCCCATCCCCATCTCCTTGAGATGCCGGTCAACCTGCTGCAACCACAAGGCACGTAGTCGGCCCATTGGCCTCCTCCACTCACGAGACTCTCTTGCTGAGAGAATCTGGTGAGCAGGATCAGCGTCAGGAAAACGAGCCACATGTCCATACAGCCTCAACTGATGCTCACAGACTATGCAGGTAACAAATCTCATCCGAGTCTCTCTCAGCAACCGCTCGTTGGACACAAAGTCCGACCAGCGATAGCCAAGGATTCTCCGAAGAGACCTGGTACCAAAGGAATTAAGTCTCCATCTCAGATCCTTGGTCAGAGTTCAAGTCTCGCATCCATAGAGCAAGACTGGAAGCACCAAGGACCTGAAGACTCGGACTTTCGTCCTCCCGTACAGGTACCGGCAGCGCCACACCCCATGATCCAGTGAATCCAAGAAACCCGAAATCCCAGCGGCTCCGACTCCTCATTCAGCACCTCGAGGGCCCCCAAAAGGATATTTAAAGTCTCCGCAAAGATGACTGCATCATCTGCGAAATCAAGGTCCGAGATCTTGACATTCCCAAACAATGCACCGCAGCTTGATCTCTCCGACATCCTCCCTGGATCCACTCCATACAAGTGCTGAAAAATGTGGGGGCCAGTACCCACCCCTGATGAACTCCAGTAACAACTGGAAATAAGTCAGAGATGGTACCACCACATTTCACAGCACTCTCGGTACCAGAGTAGAGTTCAGACATCAGATCGATCAGTTTTGGTGGCACCCCACGAAAGCCAAGAATCCTCCAGAGGGCATCCCAATTCACTGAATCGAACGCTTTACAGAGATCAACATAAGTTGAAAGCAGCCCCTGCCGAAACTCTCGTCTGCGTTCGGTGACAACACGAAGAGCAAGGATACGAATGGCCCTTGTCGATGGCCAATATAACAGCATATTGGGGGCTTATGGCAGAGTGTTTGAAAGTCATAGTTTGACATAAGTCATAGTTTGAAAGCGGCTTTTGATCCATTGGAGTGGTGAGTGGCATTACTAGTTCCTTTGGCGGCACCTTTGAAAATGACACTGCAGCAACTAACCCCTTGGTTCCCAGCCTTGTTACTTTGGACAATACACCCCCATGCCCCAAAGACAAGCTTGTTAACATGAGGAAATGTTCCATCCAGTGTCGGTCATGCAACTCTTGGTATCACTACTCTTGTGTTAAATTGTCTGGGCATCAGGTGGTGGTGTTCTCGACCAACTGGTCATACCCTGCATGCAGCGGGCTCAAACAGACAACCCACTCAGCAACCCATGCCCAACCAAATGACATTTCCACATACTCATCGAGATGTCATAATAATTTCAGCATACTCCGATAAGTACCAAAGGATGCTTGTATCCCTGTTGCCGACACCCTTAGCAAACTCCTCCATGACGTTCCTGAGGACCAAACCCCGTTGGCCTAGCATTACCTTCTCATATTTTTTTTTTGGTCTTAGGGTGCTCGAGAAAGAGGAACCGGACTCTCACAATGTTTCACTGACATCCAAAGTCAAGAGCCAGGTGGCCAATTTTATGGATTCGAATGGCCTGCCACTCTTCCAATCGCCATTTCAGGCAACTCCATCATTAAGCCCCACAAAGTTTATGACCCGCAATGCATCAACAAAAGGGTGAAGACCAAATTCACCGACATGGACATCAAGAGTGCCATCAGAGAGTTTGCATCTTGTGAGGGACATGTTCCACAATCAGCCAAAATGGCGAATGCGTTTAGAGCCAAACATCCCGCTGCCCCGCCAGACCTCAACGTTCCGGCTGTGCCCAACAGCGAATTGGCTGCTTCAGTGGTTCTCTTGGAGCATTCTGTCTGGACTGCGGTCAATCGATTTCCATCCGGGTTGGCTGCTGGCCCTTACGGGCTCAGACTGGGCCACCTTCAGGCTCTTCTGGGCAAGGAATTTGCTGAAGTGGGGGCTCGCTTACTCTCTTCTATCACCCTGTTCATTCACATGGTTTTACGGGGGGAGGCTATGAAAGCTGTTCATCCAATTTTTTTGGCACAAATTTATTTGCTTTAACCAAGCAAGATGGCGGTGTTCACCCGATTGCGGTGGGCAACACGTTTCACCGACGTGCGACCAAAGCCAGAGTTCGCTCTTTTTCTGACGAATTTGGGGCCAAGCTACGCCCTGT
This sequence comes from Eptatretus burgeri, assembly GCF_056783735.1. NCBI lineage: Eukaryota > Metazoa > Chordata > Myxini > Myxiniformes > Myxinidae > Eptatretus > Eptatretus burgeri. The sequence continues at coordinate 70,136,495 of NC_140969.1, forward strand.
CCAGTTGGGCTGTTCACTCAACGGTGGGTGTGAAGCGGCTGCTCACGCTGCCAGACATTATTTGACTAATCCACCTCCAAACCACGTTTTCTTTAAGATCGACATGTGTAACGCATTTAACTGCTTGAGGTGTGATGTTTTTTGGCTGAGGCACAAAGGTGTACACCCAGCATCTATCCGCTCATCTGGCAGGTGTACGCCTGGCCTTCAGTCTTATTCTATGGTGATGAGGCCATTCATTCAGCAACAGTCATGCAACAGGGTGATCCCTTTGGGCCTGGCCTTTTCTCCCTGGGCATTGACCCCACAGTTAGGGAGGTTCGGTCCAAGCTTAATATATGGTACCTTGACGATGCATTGTTTGGTGACGAGCCTGCTGAAGTGCTGGTCGACATTCAGAATATCATGGCTCAACTGATCGACATTGGACTTGAGATTAATGGCGTCAAGTGTGAGCTAACTATCCTTAACCAGACATCACCGGACGACTGTCAACTTACCGAGGCTATATTCAAGACAGTCCTGACCAATGACTGCACCCTTCTTGGTTCTCCGATCTCTTTGAGGCCATCGCCCAAAGCCATCACCGAGAAGCATGACAATTTGATTCAGAAGGCAGGCTGCCTGGAGTTAATCGATGCTCATGAAGCATTTCTTTTGCTCAAAAATTGCTTCGCCCTACTTGAGCTCCTATATATCTTGCGTGCATCTTCCTCTTGCATGAATGGAGTGCAGGTCGGAGATTTTGACTGCATCATCCGTGAAACTGTTAGCAAAATTGCCAATGTTGCTTTTGATGCTGTTGCTTGGACGCAAGCCATGCTTCCAGTTAAGCAGGGTGGTCTGGGTTTCAAGAAGCCTTCCGACATTGCCCTCTTTGCTTCATTTTCTCATTGCTGGCTGTCCACCCCTTGGTTGATGCCATTCTGTCCCACGTAAGTAGTTTGGTGCAAATGATGAAGTTGACAGCAGCTGTGTCGACATGGAGCATGGTTTATTCTTTTGCCAGCGAAGCTGAAGGTCTGTCCCGGCTCAGCGACAAAGCTTGGGACGTTGAGGTGGCAAGTGTTGTTTGCCAGCCTGATGAACGAGGCTGATAAGGTTGCCAGAGCCTGGCTTTTGGCTGCAGCAACCAAGGAGAGCAGGTTGTGCATCCACACAGTCCGTGTTTCCTCCCTGGGAACCCAGCTTGACCCAGAGTCGCTGAGGGTTGCGGTTGCCCTGCGAGTTGGAGCTAAGGTCTGTGAGCATCATAAGTGTTGATGAAGTAAAACGATGGATACTCTCGGCCATCATGGTTTGGCACGCCGTTTTAGCACTGGCCATTCAAGAAGATATGCTGCCTTGAACAACATGATCAGATGTGCTCTTCATGGGGCAGTGGTACCATCTGTCTTGGAACCCTTTGGTTTAGACCATGGCGAAAGTGTATGCCCTGTTGGCTTGAGTATTGTCCCCTACAAGAAAAAATGTCTAACTTGGGACTGCACCTGTGTCGACATGTTTGCCGAATCGCATGTCAACAAGACAGCTTTTATGGCCGGAGCAGCGGCCACCCATGCGGAAAACATGAAGTGCCAGAAATACGCCGGCCTAAGTCAGTCCTACATGTTTGAGCCTATTGCCATCAAAACAATGGGGTCTATGGCTCGCATTATCAATGACATTGGTGGAAGCCTTGCAGCAAGCGCTGGGATCATAGACAACTAGCAAGGTTCAAGCAACGACTGTGCTTTTCTGTCCAGCATGGAAACGCCATTAGTATTTTGGCTTCGGCACAGGAAACAAGTTCTGGTTACTGACATTTACTTTTTTCACTTTTAAAACTATTTTAATGTTATATTTATTTATTTTTTATTATTATTTTTTAATTCTGGGTTTTCTGTAAATGCATTCTTAATTTTTATTTTTTAAATGCTAAATCGCAAGCTCTTTTCCTTTTCAACTTGGGTTTTTTTTAAATGCATATATAAATAAAATTTATTATCATAATGTTCAATTGGGTTCAAATCAGGACTTTGATTGGGCCACTTGAATGGACTGGAAAAAAAAATTCGGCCAATATATATATATATATATGAAAAGCAGGGTGAAGCCGTGAGACGATACGTCTATTAATTATAACAAAGTCGACCGAACAACATCCTTGAAATATCTTCGATTTCTGCAAGTAAAAAAAAAAGACAGACGGACAGAGGTGAAAACATAACCTCCGTCCACCTTGGGTGGGTCGAGGTACTCCAGGCTTTTCTAAATGACTTCTTCCTTTCACACAGCCATGTATAACTATTCACCACTTGTCTCCTTTGCCGTTGAGATGGCTCGAGTTCCAGAGCTCAGAGTTTTAATTGAAAATGCAAATAATTCAATTACGGAATCAAGAAGTCTGACGTGATGAACAGAGGATGCGCGCACCGCCTTTGTTGCATTCATGATGTATCATAAAGGTTTTAACACAATTTGATAAAGGATCACAGTGAGAAACAAGAAAAAGAGCAATCAGAGATTGCAGACCTTTGCCAGGACTTCTTTTGTGTGGTGTATTTTGTGTGGTGTTTGTGTACTGGTGTGTTACGTAATTCATGAGACATAATTAGAATTGCCACTTTCTAACTTCTGGCAGTGATAACCAGGTACCAAGATGTCCCGCTTTGATGCAACCCCATTTTGATCGGACAACTGACCCTGAACCATGACGTTTATTATTATTATTATTATTATTATTATTCATTATTCAATTTAATTTAGAATGGGATTAAAATAATTCTGCATTGGAAGCCGAATCAGAATCAGAAGGAACCCGAACAAGCAAAAAGCAAAGATGAAGTCAACAGGAGGAACCTGGATGAGAATCGCATTTCAGCTGCAACTCCTCTACACTCAAACCTATCCAATCACAGCCAAGTTAGCTCATTCAAAAAAGAAAAAACAAAAACAAGAACCCATATTAATTAATTTTTTTTTATTCTGCCTGCTAGACCATGCATCCGATAAGGTTGAAATTTAAAACATGTATTCCCCATCACGACTAGATCATAAAAGTAAAGTTTCACATCGATTGATTAAGCACTTCCAGAGAAAACATCATTTTATATTTTTCTTCAATCCAAGATGGCTGCAAAAGCATGTGACTGATCAATTATTCCTGAGCAAACTTGTACACCCAAGGCTTGGGGAACATTTGTGTGAAGTTTCCCCTCAATCTGTCCAGTCGTTCTTGTGAAGATTTTTTTTTATTGGTTTTAGGATAAATCCAAAATGGCTGCTAAACCATGGGACCTATGACATCATATGTGTTAACCTTTTGTTCCTGATGGATAGGCAGTCATATGTGTAAAGTTTTGTCTTTTGCAGGGTGGTCTGGGTTTCACTTAAACAAATTTTGTCTCAATCTGACAAGCGGTTGCGGAGAAAAACATGAAAGTTCGGTGCGGACAAACAAACAAACAGATAGAAAGACAGACAAACAAATGGACCCAAACACAATACGCTCTCCTTTGGCGAAGGAGAAACAAGGTTTCAAGAAAGCCTTTTGAGGGCTCAGAGGTTTTATTTATTTATTTATTTTTATAAACATACTGGACAGGTTAATAAAGTTTTGAGCTCGTGCAGAATATATTTCACTCACCACCCACACTTACCCCTCCCCCCTCCAAATGAAATAATTACCTTCACCACTGAAGATGGATGGAGATTACGTTTTCACCCCTGTCTGTCTGTGAGCAGGATATCTCAAAAAGTTACGGACGGATTCGGACGAAACTTTGTGGACAGGTTTGGTGTGTGGCAAGAATGAATTGGTTTTGCTAAAGATCTGGATCTGGAAACAAGAATTTTTAAATTGATTCTTCATCATTGAGAGATAGAGCTTAAAACGATATACAGTATTGTCTCAAAAAGTTTTGAACGGCTAAAGACGAAACCAGGTGAATGAGTTGATAGGTGACAAGAACAAGCCGTTTCGATTTTGGTTCACGTCCGGATCCAGATCCGACCCATCAGTGGGAAACAAAACTTCAACTGTTCAGCCCTGTGGAGCTATGTGCTCGACCAAGTTCTGTTCTTGTGTAGGCATACTGTGTGCCCACCTTCCCTCCCCATTTTAAAAAGCATCTCGACAAGATCCAGAGCTTTCATAGTTTGTTCAAACCTCCAAAAGCCTGTTTTGGAGGCTTGCTAGTGTTTCTGCCTTTCCAAAGCAAAGTTACCAATTTGAATATTGTTTGTTGTTAATACATGCACGAGTTTACTACTCCCCTTTTGTGACTCAAAACCCCTTACGTTGGTTGTTATCTCCATAATTCGGGTTTCAGAAGGTGCAACGGAGCACTTCTGTAGTGACTTCTGTAGACCACTTCTGCAACGGAGCCTCCAACTGTAGTCCATTTCTAGTTATGTTCCCAGGTATGGTTTGTAGGATTTCGGTGATGTTCTTCTTTATCATTCCTGTTGCTCCAACTATCACTGGCACCATGTCGGCACTCTTCAACTTCCAGGGTCTTTTCACTTCACTCTTGACATTTGATCATTTTCTTGATTGCTATGTTTGTGTGTGTATTTGTCAAAGCTGTCAACACCAGTTCTTCCCATTAGGGTCTGCCCTCCAAATATGGTCCAGATGTCACGAGCCATGTGCAATCTGCATGGTGATGTCAACATGGTGCAATTTGTCTCAATGGGAAGAAATGATCAGGAGCTGAAGATTATTAGGTTGGAAATCTATTGAGTGGCATAATGCTGGCGATGGTGCACAGCCGATGGCTGCTGGTTGCATCATTTCCTGGCTGTGGTGCTGATGCAGTGCCCCGGTTACCAGTAACCAGTAAGCTGGTATTCATTTTGCCTACCTCAGAAGGATGACAGATTGAGTCAACCCCAGCTGGTATCAATTCAACAGCCAAGCAGGATGTGAACTCAAGACCCTACGATCTTAAGCCAACCACCATAATCATTAAGCCAATACTAAACTTCAGGTGCATAATCCAAATAATATTTCTTTTAAAAATAATAATATGAAAAGATGTGGTAGCAGAGAAACAAAATGTCAAGGAAGTTTTAAGAGACAATGTTTGACACGTTGAACTTTGTCTAAAACAGACAGTTTGAAACGTAATGAAAAGTTTTTGGGCAAACAATGAAAAACCTTACTGCTCAACACAAACAAATACTCACAAGATCATTGGTACCCGGCACTGCACACTCTGCACTCACACGAAGTGCAGTTATAATAAAAATAACAAGAACGCGTGTCCGGCTCCGAGAGAACAAATAATATTTTCCGGAATTTCTCCCCGTTTCGTTCTTCTAAGAATCTCAGGAATACAGGCAGAGTTGAACAAACAGCTCATACATAATAATTGCAAAGGTGAATAAAACCAAGATAGTTTTGAACGTTTTCACCAAAATGCACCCACATTCTGATCTGACATCTTGCACAAGTTGTACCTATTACATTCTCACTTTCTGTTTACATTTTTTTTTTGAAACTTCTGGTATGGATGGCGCACTTACCACATGCATGCGCACAACACCGTGAGCTTGTCCTCGTGAAACCAGAGACTATTTAAAAGCAATGCCTGCCTCTCCTGAAGGAGCAAGAATGTGTTTGGCCCAGGCTATAAGTGATAAAACAGGTAAGTAACAGCTCCTAGAACTACAAACGAACTCTAAACCCCTCAAAATGTATTTCCTTCCCACAACAGATAACAAGTGGCCCAATAGTGATGTTAAAATGAAACATGGTGGTCATAACATCGGATCGCCTGCGGATAGGACGTCGTTTGACAGGTACTACACCTGATGTATTTTTTAAAGCAATAAAAAAAAAATTACATCACCTGATATCCACAAATGAATAATGGCTGCCGATGTCACGAGCCAAGCGGAAAAAATAGAATATTTTCAGTGAATACCGCATTGTTATGACAATGACAGATACACCTTGTCGGAACAATACGTAGAGCTGTTTTGCAGGAAGCAATGAGCCGTTGATTGGTGGCGTGCATCAACAACAGGATAAACACACTGATGGAGTAGGGAATAAACCCATAAGGGAAGGGAAAGGATGGAAAAAGGGGTTAGGGGTCACAGGCTAATTATATTTAGCATAACATCTGCGCAGACTCAAAGACCCACGGACGACAGACGCTCATCTTCTTTCCTTCAATCATGGAAACTCGGTCAGCTCTAAAGTAGCACGCACACGCCGACTCGCAAAGAAACCGGTGACTTGTGAAATGATGTGTGGACTGTCATGTCAGCAGTACAAATAATAACCACAACTAAATCCCTGTTTCTGACACAATTTCAGTAGCTTTGCACAATCCCATAACCAGGAAATATCTTCACGCTGCCTCCAATATTTCTACTCTGCTTTGACAAGGCCTGTTAACACACACACACACACACACACACACACACACACACACACACACACACACACACACACACACACACACACACACACACACACACACACACACACACACACACTGTAAGTATACAAACCGTGCTTCCTCATTGTCTCGGGTCGCTCACCTGAATTGATTTTTTAATTTTTTTTTTCATTTATTAATATTTTCATTTACGGATGCTTAAGCCAACCACCTTGGCCATTAAGCCAATACCAAGCTTCAGGTGCACAATACAAATAATATTTCTTTTAAAAAATAATTATATGAAAAGATGTGGTAGCAGAGAAACAAAATGTCAAGGAAGTTTGAAGAGACAATGTTTGACACGTTGAACTTTGTCTCAAACAGACAGTTTGAAACGTAATGAAAAGTTTTTGGGCAAACAATGAAAAATCTTGCTGCTCAACACAAACAAATACTCACAAGATCATTGGTACCTCTGACATTCAACTCGACAGTTGGTGGATCAGCCTGATACAGCCGCTCAATCACCATGCAGATTGCACATGGCTCGTGACATCTGGACCATATTTGGAGGGCAGACCCTAATGGGAAGAACTGGTGTTGACAGCTTTGACAAATACACACACAAACATAGCAATCAAGAAAATGACCAAATGTCAAGAGTGAAGTGAAAAGACCCTGGAAGTTGAAGAGTGCCGACATGGTGCCAGTGATAGTTGGAGCAACAGGAATGATAAAGAAGAACATCACAGAAATCCTCAGAAATGCTTTCAGGTGGTTCAGTGATTTCTCCTGGTGTATCTTCCTCATTGTCTCAAGTCACTCACATGCATTTTCTTTTTCATTTATTTGTGAATTTGTTTTTTTTTTTCATTTATTTATATTTTCATTCATGGATGTTGTCCGATGATTCTGTGTTTTTTTGGGGGTTTTTTTTTTGGTGTATCAGCTTCAATGTCCATTGGCACACAAAATTTCAGCGTTCTACTTCACCCGGAAGACTCTGTGAGTCAATCAGTCAGTCAGTCAGTCAGTGATGAGAAAGAGTAAAATATATATATATATATATATATATATATATATATATATATATTGTTAAGTTTGTGGGGGGGGGGGGTTGATATTACCATAGAACAGATAGGAATGTATGGTGTAGCATGGTCCTTGTGCAAGAAGATTGCCACATCCATGTATAAGTAATGAAACGTCAGTTTAAGCATTGTCTTGTTTGCCTGCACACCATACAGGGGATGGTGGTGGTAATAATTAGTTATGGATTATGGTCAAGAAAATTTGTGTAAAACCCCAATGTAAACCTCTGCTGGGGAGGGGGGCACCAGGAGGATTGAAATGAAAGAAGCGGAGGCAGAGCGGTGGATCACCTCACAATGGGGGGGGCGGTGGATTCGCCTCCCAAAGGGGCGGAGCGACAGACGCCTCCCAGAAAGGGAAGGAGCATGGCCAAGAGGTCAGGTCAGGTCAGGTATGGGAATATGCGCCAGAGCAGCACGTCGCTGCATCCACTTTCCACGGGGACTCCAGGGGCCTCCATCTGGCCACCCCCAGGCAGATGCCTGGCCCATCCCCATCTCCTTGAAATGCTGATTAATCTCCAGTAACCAAGAGGGACGTGGTCGGCCCAAAGCCTCCTCCACTCATGAAGCTTCCTTGCTGAGAGAATCTGGTGAGCAGGATCAGCATCAGGAAAACAAGCCACATGTCCATACAGCCGCAGCTGACACTCATGGACTATGCAGGTAACAAATCTCATTTGAGTCTCTCAGCAACTGCTCATTGGACACAAAGTCCGACCAGCGATAGACAATGATTCTTCAAAGAGACATGGTATGAAAGGAATTAAGTCTCCAACTCAGATCCCTGGTCAAAGTCCAAGTCTCGCATCTATAGAGCAAGACTGGAAGCACCAAGGACCTGTGTTCTGGGCAGAGCAAAGAACTGCATGCAATGACACGAGTACAGTATTTCCATCAACCTTAAGAAGATCAGCATGGATGCCACAGATCCCCGGAGCTTTACACCATTTCAACTGGTTCACTGCAGTCTGTTTCCCCAAGCGAAGGTGGAACACAGTTGATTAGAGGTTCAGCAATTGGGACAGCAACTCTGACATTCAACTCGACAGTTGGTGGATCAGCCTGATACAGCCGCTCAAAGTAACCGGCCCAGCAAGCCTTCAGTTAAGGCTCCTCTATCAAGAGCCCACCACACTCTGCTCGAACAGCAGTGCACCGAGGGATGGGCTTGGATGAACGCAATGCGCAAATTCCCCTGTAAGCAGGACGAGAATCACCTGACCACAGGTGATGCTCGACCCCCTCACAAATTCCTCGCACATAGGCCTCCTTGTCCACCCTTAGTGCACATACAGTTTTACGCCTCAGCTCCCTGAACAGCTCAGAACTGCCATTCAGCCCGGCCCTGCAACTCTGGTCAATCGTATCCAGTGTCCCTTGAAAGACAAAATTCTTCTTTGCCCGACAGTGAGTTCCAAGACATCCAGTGGCAACATCAAAGATGGTGGTCTTGAAGGCACTCCACAACTCTTCAAGGTCCCCAA
>NC_140969.1:70150449-70240449 GCF_056783735.1 Eptatretus burgeri
ACCAACCCTTTACGTGAAGTAAGATGGAGATTCAATAAAGGAAAAGACGAAGCGAAACGGGAAAACAGTTCAACATAAAGCACATTTATTTCGCGATGAATGGAAAGCACACATATACAATTACACCAAAAGCAAATGTAAAAGAAGAAGAAGAAACACACAATAATACACAAAAAGCAAATGTAAAAGCAAAACACAATGCAGATATACCACCGACTACCGAGCACACGGCAACACTTATACAGTTTTACTTCACAGACGGCGCCGACAACACATATACTCAAAGCAAAAGAAAAGGACCACCCTCAAGGATGATGGGGGCAGACGGGCCTGGGGCCGAGACCGCGTCGGGCCTACCCGTCTGATGATGAGCCGCAAAATGGCGGTGGCGCCCCGTCTCCGCGGACCTCGCGGACAGTGTCTGGATTGGGGTGGGAACGGGACCCCCTTCTCGCACTATCTCAGCGCGGGGGGAAACAGGACGGGGTTGTTGATGCTCGGGGGGGGGGGGGAGGATATCTCCCTGGCTCAGGTCCCGCGACGAGCGTCTCCACCACGACCTCGGTCGCGTTGCCGGCCTCTCCTCTCCGCAGCTCCCCGACTCTGACACGAGCACCCCCTCGACTGCCTTCGCCGCCGCCACCTCTCCAATTCTCCACAGCTCCGTCCAACTGCCTTCTCCGACTCCTCTCTTGACTGGCTCTTCCCAACTCAACTCCGAACTGCACTTGACTGGCTCAACTACGAGCGAACGCGGCCCTTTATAGCCCCCGGGGCCTCGCTCCTTCGCCTTCGACCCTTTACCTTCGACCCTTCACCTCTGGCTGGCTCCCCATTGGACCGAGGAAAGGTGGGCGTGAATGCTTTTTGATCCATGAATCTGCATATAGCGATATTACTCCGACGCACCTGGAGGCGGGGCCAAATCGCCCCATGCTCACTGATAGGATGGAACAGAAGTGGGCGTGAGTCGTTTTTGATCCGATTGCTTCGGAAAGGCTGGTGTTTTCGCACCCCTGCTCGGTGCGTGCCCTGCACGAGTCCAGTATCGGTGCCCACAAGCGGCGCGGAAATGGCGGTGATGCGATGGTTGCGAGGGCGAGTTGTGACGGTAAAGGTCGTGGCTGTTGGCGTTGTTGTTGTTGTGAAGCAGCGTTGCGGCTGGTGGTTGTTGTGTGATGGCTGTTGAGACGTGGTTGGTGGTGGTAGTAATGGTAGTAATGGCGGATGGTCCAAAATAAAGATAGTAAAAGAAAAACGGCTATCTGGAGGGGTCGCAGCCCGAATGAATGACATTTATTCCCTCTAAACAACGGGTTTGGGCCTAACTACACATATACTTACAGAGATATCTCACCTAAGGGACCTGAATGGTGGTTTGCGAATTTCGTCAACCACAACAATATGTTCATGCTGAATGAATGTCACAGAACTTCGAATGGCCTCAGTGCGTTTGTGCTCATCTCCTTTCATCTTTTGTCATGGAAATAGAAATAAGTGGTGTGATGTATGGCAGTAGCAAAGTTGTAAAATCTCAAAACAAGGATCCCAGAGGTTGTGGTTTCAAATCCTGTGAGAGGCAGAAGCATTAGAAATTTGATTAACTATTGAGCTGTTCACTCAAAGATATTTTATTCAAGATATAGGATCATGTAAGAGTGAGGAGAGAGAGAGAGAGAGAGAGAGAGAGAGAGAGAGAGAGAGAGAGAGAGAGAGAGAGAGAGAGAGAGAGAGAGAGAGAGAGAGAGAGAGAGAGAGAGAGAGAGAGAGAGAGAGAGAGAGAGAGAGAGTAAAAAGGCAATGAACTGACACTGGATGTTGTGGTGTAGTCTGCGGGCCTACGGGGAGGGGCATGATGGTGATGCATGATGGGCGTGATGATTGGAGGAGTGGTCGTGGTGGTTATCGTATCTGCAAGGGATATAGGGTGTGCGCGCCGTCTGAGGCGTCGTAGTAATGCTGGAGTCGTCCGGCTCGTGAGTGTGCGAATACGGAATAAAGGGGAGCCGCGGGCACAGTACGCCCGCGCTCGCACTGTGCAACACAGCCCGGCTCGACTGTCCTTCCGCACGTGTCTGCCTGCTAAACATCTCCCAGTACAGTACAGTACAGTTGGCGAACGAGGATCTTCGGATCGGCGTGTGTAAGGGCGGAAAATGACCCGTGCCGTTCCAAGCTACGGAGCCAAAGGTCTCGCCAGCGCGAACATGGCAGAGGGTCGGTGCACGGCAAACGTACGCGTGCCCGCCTTCATCGGAATCGACTTCGGCCACGTCGAGTGGGCAACGTTCGTTCGTTTGGTTCATTTTCCTGTTCGTTTTGTCGAGGACACGCGTTTCGGCTCGAACGCGGCGTGGGACGTCGCGCAAGCTCTGGAGAATGTCCGAGGTCTCGATGGTCGGGGCACAGCAGATGGTCTAGGGGTCGTCGCGATGGGCCAGGCACGCACGGCCATGCGCACGGTCTGCGGCGCGGGTCGTGGGCGAGCGTGGCAATGCAATCACTCGGACGGCGGTCTGAGCTCTCGAGGTCGTCTACGGTGTGTGGGCTGAGGGTCATCGCCCATTATTACGGTCATAGATGGCGGTGTGCAAAGCGATCCTTCCATCCCGGGTCGAAACCTGCTTGCAATTGATCCAGAGATGACAAGATCAGTGGCGGGGGGGGGGGGGGAAGTGAGCGAGGCACGGATCGGGTGTCGAATTGAGTCCACTCGTGCTGGCCGCGCATCGCATTCGGCTGTGCCGTGCAAATTCACGACAGAGGAGCGTCCGGCACGGTTCAGAGATCATTTTATTTCTGGTCTGCGAGCAGCCATCCTACGGTTGACCGACATCACATTCGACTCGGTGGTCGCGACTGCTTCATCTGTCGAGCAGACACTCACGGATGTCCGCGCCATGGCTGGCCAGGACGTAATGAGTAGCTCCAGCTGGAGCATGGCGGCTAATCCCGAAGGCCACGCGGTGACCGTGCAAGTCCGCGCGATGGCTCAAGTGCCACAGGGTGCTCGCGCGTCTAGCGGTGCGGGACGAGGGCGCGCACCGCAGCACGGTCGCACTGGGAGCGAAGGGGCACCGCAGCACGGTCGCACCGGGAGCGAAGGGGCACCGCAGCAGGACCCCGGTGACCTGGAGATCAGCCTGCAGCCGGGGCATGACGATGCCGGCGAGCCGGAGCAGGAGCCGGACCCGGCGAGCCGGACCCTTTTGGGTCGGAACAGGTTCCGGTTCGTACCTCCAGATGTGCCAGTGCTCTCTTCGAGACCTTCGTCGAGTACCGAGGGCGAGGCGCTGGCGGCGGGGGCCGCGTCGATGCAGCGGGAGCGACCGTTCGTTGCTGCCTGCGGCGGTGATGTGCGCTCCAGGATCAGCTCTCGCGATGAGTTCCCGCGCTTCGTTCGCGATGAGTTCCCGCGCTTCGGCAGGGTTCGTGAGGCAATGCGCGTCAGTGTTGTTCCGGCAGCTTCAACAGGTGGCGGTGAGCCCGTGGCGTTGATGGGAGTCGCGAGTCGCAACATCAAGTCGACAACCAGGAAACGGACTCATGATGTGGGTTGTGGGTTGTTGTTCAGGGCATATATGTTTTTCCTTGCTCTAGTGATGCAGTTTAACGTTGTTGAAATAAATGCCAGCAGTTCTCGTGTGAAAGTGGATTTGGCGGGGATCAGTCAATGGAGTTGGTGTTATGATCAATGTGATGTGGGGGCGAATAAAGAGGGTTTATTGGCCTCCAGTTGCCCCAGGCCACAGGTAATTGCTTTGTCATGTGCTGGGATTTTATCAAAAAAGCGCGCTGTATGGAAAAATGAGTTTGCAATACTTCGAATAATGTTCGTAGTGATTTATAACGAGCCTAGGATTGCAGTGTGGTTTAAGTGGAGTTGCTCCCGTCTAGCGGCCATGTGGGTCTCGGAGGTCGACTCAGGACCAAGATTGGTGCCCTGGTCGGCGTTACCCCCACCTCTGGTTGCGAGCGCAGCTCTCTATGTTCGCTCAAGGCCGTTTGGACGGGCGTTGGCATCTCAACTGATTGTGGTGCGTGAGTTGTTTTGGCGCATTAAATGCATGCAGCCAGCGGCGCTGTTCAGTGCCCCCGGCCAAGGTCTAAGGCTGGCGCCACGGCTTCCGGATAGCGGGCTGCCGGCCTCGGGATGTTTATCTACGTCGGGTCTGCCTGGGGGGAGTGGGCCAGAGGCGTTTGATGGGGCCGGGGGAGGTTGGCTCGAAAGGTCGTTACGACCTTGGCGAGGGCCATGTCAGCATGGGCCGCCTGGGGGCGTTTTTGCTGCGTAGTGCTGCTGTGCTTCTCATATCGGTAACGCGGTCAGACCTGGCCTTTGCTGCTCCACTCGCTCGCATCGACACATTATATGATGTGGTGTGCTATTATACTTCGCTATTGGTCATTTTATTTTCATGATTATTATACCGAAGTCCTTATAATGCTTCTTATATTGGTGGTCATTTAATAATCATACTTTTAGGAGGGAGGAGTGTGGTGTAGTCTGCGGGCCTACGGGGAGGGGCATGATGGTGATGCATGATGGGCGTGATGATTGGAGGAGTGGTCGTGGTGGTTATCGTATCTGCAAGGGATATAGGGTGTGCGCGCCGTCTGAGGCGTCGTAGTAATGCTGGAGTCGTCCGGCTCGTGAGTGTGCGAATACGGAATAAAGGGGAGCCGCGGGCACAGTACGCCCGCGCTCGCACTGTGCAACACAGCCCGGCTCGACTGTCCTTCCGCTCGTGTCTGCCTGCTAAGCATCTCCCAGTACAGTACAGTACAGATGTAACAGTTGGATGTTACAAACAATAAAATAAACCGGGGGAGAGGAGAAAAGGGTCAAGGGGGGAGAATAAAGGGATAGAGGTGCAGAAAGAAGGAGAGGAAACACAGTTACTGATAAGTCAGACATTTGGGTTCGGTATGGTTCACAACAGTATAAAGGATTGCAGGTAGGAATGGAGGATAGAGGCACATCATGTGTTTGAAGCCTGCGAGGGAAGGATGGCATTGAACTGCCTCAGGAATGTGCTTCCACAAATGGGAGAAAAGAGTTCAGGTGTGCAGGAAACCGAGATTTTGAGAGTTTATCCAGGGTGGAGTCGTTGGAAGAACATGCTCTTGCAGGAGCTGGGGAGGGTTAGAGAGCTGAAAGAACAGAGGGAGCTCGATCGGAGGAGACTCGGGGGGGGGGGGGGAGGGGGAGGGGAGGGGGAGCAGAGAAGCCACTAAACTGCCTGCAATTTGAGAGCAACAGGCCTTGTACTTCGGTCTTATCACAGCAGATTCCAATCATGTGAGCTTTTAGTTCAACAGAATCCAGAAGAGACAGATGTCATGTTGGGGCACGAGCCCAGAGTGGAGAGCTGTATTCCATTGAGCTCTGGACAATGACCTTGCAAGCAGTGAAAGTCTGGCTCATGAAGAATCTTCAGGAAGTAGTTTTTTTCTGCACCACCTGGTCTGGCCTATGAAAATCCACACAAAGGGTTCTGTCACCCTGTTGTGGCTTTTTAAATAAAAGGTCCAGGTGATCACAAATTTACATCAACACAGCCTCATTATTTCCTCATATGTCTGATAGATATCAAGCTTCTCCACACTGTTTATTTTGTTTCATAAATCAAAATAATGACATTGAGTACCAAAACTGCAGTCATGGCAGAAAACATGAAGTACAGAAGATATCTCAACTCTTTCTTTTACTGTGCACAATGGGCTACATTCCGGTGGCCTTTCATAGGACAATGAAAAGGCGCATCTCATCTATCCTCTTCAGGCCAAGTGGCCCGTAAGGCTGCAGTGCATCCTCTTCAGTCTGCCCTGTTTCTGGCTATTGGCCTAGCTTCATCCCATTATCTCCATCCTCTCTTTTCATTGTTTTTCCACTGCTCTCCTCCAGGTTGTTCTTGGAAGTCCCACTTTCCTTCTTTCTTCGGGCTTCCAGACAATGCTGTCATGCATTTGTTATCATCTATGATTCGTAGCACATGCCAAATCCATTTCCATTTCTTAGTCTTCACTTCATCTCCATCACTGATCTTCATTTCTTTGGTTAAAAGAAATAAAAAAAAATTAAAAATTAAAACTTCATTACTTTGGTGGGGTGTGAGGGTGTCCTTTGGTGCACTCAGCATCCCAGACAGTGCTGTCGGGGCCAGGTATCTCAGTTTTGGGCAAAAAGTGAGAAGTAGTTGTCTGCCCGTGAACCAAAGAGCACCGAAGTCAACCTCACCTCCGTGTTGGTGCACCTTGGAAGCTCACACCTTGCAGTGTTAGGCTGATAAGGCTCTGGCCAAGGGAAGGACAACTCCAAAAAATAGACCTACTGCAGAGGGCCAACATCCCACTCAGTTCAAAACTGCTGTCACGCAAACTGTAATGAGAAGGCAATGCACTTTTATTAACGAACTCTTTCATCAAGGTCAGGATATAATAACAAATTACCCCCGTGTGGGGGTCATGGTCATCTTTATCATGTTTTTTACTATCATAATCGATGAACCGTTGCCAGATATCTCCTAAAATGACAGACTGGATAGGTTTTGAAAATGGCGACTTTCACAACTTTCGTGACCTCGTGACCTTGACCCTGACCTCAAATCCGGGAAAAAATATGTCGTTGGGTATCACTCATCGACCTCTACCCACATACCAAATTTCATCAAGATCGGAAGTAAAAAGTTTTCTTTGTACCGGGAGGTGTATTTGACCATCTTCCAGGTTACGTGGCGGCCAAACGGGACGGAAATTCAAAAATCTGTCCAGTTAGATACAAGATAATATTTTTTACTATCATAATCAATAAACAGTTGCAGAATATCTTGTAGAATGGCAGACAAGATAGGTTTTGAAAATGGCGATTTTTTTTGTAACTTACGTGACCTCATGACCTTGATCCTGACCTTGAACCCAGACAAAAGTTATATCGTTGTGCAACACTCATCGACCTCTACCCACATACTAAGTTTCATCAAGATCGGAAAAAAAAAATTGTTGATGGATGGACGGAAATTTGGTCTGGCTTTATTAGGTCATCTCGGTGGAGATGACCTAAAAATGCAGGAACATGCAATAAAGTCAAGAATACCAAAGTCAAAAGCGCATTTTCATTGTCAATGAGGTTGTGGCGAAAAGATAGGTGATGGTAAAAAGGGTGTTACACATCTTCACTGAAGATCATGAACTGAACTGGATTGCTGTGTCAACAGCATCTTCAACATTTTTGTCAGGAAAATGACACTTTCGTTGAATGAAACATCACTGGACATGAAACCCGGTGTCACAACTACGAGCCAGATCTAAAGTGGAATTCAGCATAAAGGAAAGGGGAAACATCACATCCGAAATGAGTGAAATGCAACAAGGGAGTAACGAGGTGCTCAGCCCCCACCTGCTCCTCCCCATCCCCAAAGTCTGTGCAGGGTGCACATGGTCTGCTAGTAACCCCCTTCTGATGAAACTCACAAAATCCAGACCCACTGCTCACCACCATTTATTCATTCTCATTTTTCCTACCTGAGGAATTAACTTCCTCAGTCAATTCAACCTCAATACCCTGAACATATTGCTTCTGCTCAGACAAGAGATCAGAGCTGTCTCTCTGGCCATATTTAACATTTGATACAGGTAAGCACCCTTCGTGCCTGCCCCTCACCTGCCAGGTTTCTGCAGGGTGCATGTGTTCTGCCAGTAACCCAATTCTGGAGAAACTCCAAAAATCCAGCTCTCCTCATCTCCACTCAATTGATCCTCTTTTCTCTTGTCTGCGGAACCAACTTCCTTTGTCGTTCAATCTCATCCTTTCCTCCAGGGTTTCAAGATGGTTGTTTACCTCGTCTTAAGGTCATCCCATTCCATACTCATGATCTTTTCTATCCTCCACAAACCTCTTTCCTTTCCAGGATATTGTGGTTTTTTTTCCCCTCTCTCCCTCCACAAACCTTTCCGTTTTTTGTTACACTTGTTTTATCCCTGGCTTTCCATTTCAGTTCCTTCAATCCCTTCTTGCTCTGTTTGAGCCTGCATCAACTTCTGTATCACCCCGTATCTTCCTCCCCACCCACTCCTCAAATTCATCCCCTCAGCCATTCTTCCTCCAAGTATCCCTCGACCCGACTGCTAGTCTTTACCCATTTCCCACCTTGTTCGACTGTTTTGTTCCATGCTCGAGCTCATCCACCAGCCTTGACTTTGTGTACCATGAACAACATTTTAAGCTGATGATAGCAAAGGAACGACAAAGCCATGCCAAGATGGTTAGTTTTCATCACATAAGCTTGGAAATGTCAGGTCAGGTCAGGTATGGAAGCATGTGCCAGAACAGCGCGTCACTGCGTCCACTTTCTGCCGGTACGCCAGGGGCCTCCGTCTGGCCATCCCCCAGGCAGATGCCAGGCCCATCCCCATCTCCTTGAGATGATGGTCAACCTGCTGCAACCACGAGGCACGTAGTCGGCCCACTGGCCTCCTCCACTCATGAGACTCCCTCGCTGAGAGAATCTGGTGAGCAGGATCAGCGTCAGGAAAATGAGCCACATGGCCATACAGTCACAACTGACGCTCACGGACTATGCAGGTAATAAATCTCATCCGAGTCTCTCTCAGCAACCGCTCGTTGGACACAAAATCCGACCAGCGATAGCCAAGGATTCTCCGAAGAGACCTGGTACCAAAGGAATTAAGTCTCCGTCTCAGATCTTTGGTCAGAGTCCAAGTCTCGCATCCATAGAGCAAGAGTGGAAGTACCAAGGACCTGAAGACTCGGACTTTCGTCCTCCCGCACAGGTACCGGCAGCGCCACACCCCATGATCCAGTGAATCCATGACTCCCCAGGCCCGACTCAGACGTCTATTGACCTCTGACTCAAGCCAGCAGAGACATGAATATCACTGCCAAGGTAAGTGAATCTCTCCACGACCTCAACATCCTCACCACAAACAGACACAGACAGGACAGCAGCATCCAAGATGTCACCGAAAGCCTGGATCTTAGTTTTGACCCAAGAAACCCGTAATCCCAACAGCTCCGACTCCTCATTCAGCACCTCAACGGCCCCCAAAAGGATATCTAAAGTCTCCGCAAAGATGACTGCATCATCTGCGAAATCAAGGTCTGAGATCTTGACATTCCCAAACGATGCACCGCAGCTTGATCTCTCCGACATCCTCCCTAAAATCCAGTCCATACAAGTGCTGAAAAGTGTGGGGGCCAGTACACATCCCTGACGAACTCCAGTAACAACTGGAAATAAGTCAGAGATGGTACCACCACACTTCAAAGCACTCTCAGTACCAGAGTAGAGTTCAGACATCAGATCGATCAGTTTTGGTGGCACCCCACAAAGACCAAGAATCCTCCAGAGGACATCCCGATTCACTGGATCGAACGATTTACAGAGGTCAACATAGGCTGCAAGCAGCCCCTGCCGAAACTCTCGTCTGCGTTCGGTGAGGACACGAAGAGCAAGGATACGGTCAATCGTTGACCTCTTTGGTGTAAATCCTGACTGCTCTGGATGCTGGTGCTCAAGCAGTTGGTGGCGAACCCTATCAAGAATTATCCGAGCAAAGACCTTGCCCGGCACTGAGAGCAGCGTCACCCCTCGGTAGTTGGTGCCATCTTGGCGATCACCCTTCCCTTTCCAGAGAGGGATAACGAGGCCCCTCTTCCAATCAGTTGGGATGATGCCTGTGTTCCAGGCAGAGCACAAAACTGCATGCAACGACACGAGTGCAGTATTTCCACCAGCCTTGAGAAGTTCAGCATGGATGCCACAGATCCCTGGAGCTTTGCCCCGTTTCAACTGGTTCACCGCAGCCCGTGTTTCCACAAGCAAAGGTGGACCACAGTTGATTCGAGGGTCACCAACAGGGATTGTAACACCCTTGATGTCCAACTCGACAGCTGGGGGATCAGCCTGGTACAACCGCTCAAAGTAACCGGCCCAGCGGGCCTTCACTTCAGACTCCTCTGTCAAGAGCCTACCACTCTCTGCTCTAACTGCAGTGCTCCGAGGGATGGGCTTGGATGAACGCAATGCGCGAATTCTCCTGTAAGCGGGACGAGAATCACCTGTCCACAGGTGATGCTCTACCCCCTCACAGATTCCTCGCACATAGGCCTCCTTGTCCACCCTCAGTGCACGTACAGTTTTACGCCTCAGCTCCCTGAACAGCTCAGCTCTGCCATTCAGCCTGGCCCTACGACTCTGGTCAATGGTATCCAGTATCCCTTGAGACAAAATTCTTCTTTGCCCTGCGGTGAGTTCCAAGACATCCACCGGCAACATCAAGGACGGTGGTCTTGAAGGCACTCCACAACTCTTCAGGACCCCCCAAAGCACCCAGACCCCCCCAAGTGTCCACTCAGCCTGTTCGCAAACTCCTCAGCTACTCTCTCATCCTTGAGCTTGCCAACATCCAGCCTAGGCTGGGATGGTACCATTCTCCAGGATTTAAGGTGCAGCTTTAGAGTTGCTACAACAAGCGGGTGGTCACTATTGAGGAACTTAGCACTCCGGTAGACCCTGCAGTTCTGGATCATCCTCCAACGACCGTCAATGAGGACATGGTCAATCTCCTTTGCCACACCGCCAGCGTTGGAATACCAAGTCCAGCGATGAGCTTGTGGGCGCTGAAACCATGAACCAGCCACCCTAAATCCATGACTTCTTGCAAAGTCAAGGAACTTCGTGCTATTCTGGTTCGTAGTTCCTGACCCATGGGGACCAACACACACCTCATAACCATCCCTATCAGTTCCAGTCGATGCATTGAAATACCCCAAGACTAGAAGTGTATCTCGTCTGGGGCACTGATCAACCACAGACTCGAGCGAGCATGGCGTCGAATGCATCCTTCACGGTGAGATCACTCGCCTCAGTCGGAGCATAAACCGAGACCAGGGAAATGACACCCAATGAGTGACGAATCCTTAATCTCATAATACGCTCGTTGACCGGTGTTACCTCAATTATCATTGGAGTCAGCTTATTGGACACCGCTACAGCAACTCCTTGGGTATGGTAACTATCAAAGCAACCAGACCAATAGTAGGTGTAACCACCCACCATTATCTCGCCGCAATCATGAACCCACCATGATCTCGCCGCAATCCGGTCTCCGAACCTCAGAGAGAGCTGCAATCCCGATGTCCAAACGCTTGAGCTCAGATGATAACAGAGACAGGTGACCATCCTCTCTTAGGGATAGGACATTCCAGGCACCCACCCGAAGGGACCGCCTCAGGTTAACCCAAGGAGACCGCCGTCTGGTGGACGACACCTCAGCACCACTCCGACACACTCTCCTGCAATCTGACCCAGGGATGTTACCCCGTGGTTTCCCTCCTATCATTAAAGATTGAGGGTCCCGAAGGCTTTGCCCCAATCCCGTCATCCGGTGAGCTGCCCTGCGAAGGGAAGCTGCACAGGAGGTTCTCCCATGGAGTGGGTTTTCAGATTTTTTTGCGTTTTTGTGTTTTGCGGAATGAAGGGTTTTACGGTGGCCGGAGTGCAAATCCTGCCACCAACCTCCTAATAAAAAAGTAACCCAACTGCAGTAGGACGTCCGCAGACACAGTTGGGTACTGGATATGGATGGCCGTTGGCTCACAAGGAGCTCCTCCGCCCTTTGCTGAATACAGACCCAGACAGCTGATGATGAAGCCCAGGAGCTCCAGCGACTACAACTTTCCCAGAAGCTGACCAAAAAAAAGTGGGGGATTTGTCTGCTGACCTTGTGGAGGAACAAAGTGAGAATATGGGTTTTTCATCCATGAAAAGACATGTGCCATTGAGTACATGACAAGTTGTTTATTTTCTCCAGATAGGCTGAGATGGAAGTTCCTATCCTACTCTACTAAAAAAGGATATTATCTGTACAATATGTGTGCATGTATCATAGGTCATAAAAGATCGATTGTAAAACATCTGAAGATGATTAAAAAAACATGGCTGGCCCGATCTCCACCAAATGATGAGTACGTGTTTCTCGTAGATAAAATAGGGATGTTTCTTCATTCGTTTGCCTTTCTTTCACATGGTAATTCACTCTTCCTTACCCTCCAATAATTATCACCAAACTGCTTTTCTTTCTTTGCTGTTATGGTGAACAGAAATCCGTAATGGAATGCATTCCTGCAATTTCTGGAGAATTCCATTGGAAGGTTGTCTCATGCATTCCACAAATGTTTCCCATAATCATCATGTGATTTTAGTTGTTTTTGTTTTTCTTCCTGTCCAAAGAATCCCAGACAACTTCTGTGGTGTTAAGATCAGGATCTTGAGGGGGTCATTCTAAAAGTTGAGTGCCTGACTTTGCTTTTCTTTGCAAATATGTTTTAATGACATTTGCAGTGGGTTTGTGGTTGTTGTTGTGCTGGAAAACAAAGTTGTCACCAATTAGCCTCCATCCTGATGGGATACCGTGGCACATAGGGATCTGTTTGTACTTGTAAGCATTAATTGGTCTCACCAAACCACCAACACAGAAGCAACATATCCCCAAACCTAAACAAAGCCTCCATCACGCTTCATAGTAGGTTGTAGACACATATCCTTCTACTCTCACCAACCCTTCTGCCGACAAACTGCCTTCTCTTTGTTTCAAAAATTTCAAACTTTGACCCATCACTCCAAAGTACCTTTCCCGACTGATTAGCATCCAAACTCTGATGTTCTTTGGGAATATTTCACTCTCTTGGCTGTTTTACTTTGACAGCAACTCGCTCATGGAGAACACTTTTGATTGGAGACCTTCTGACAGTCGATGAGTCAACTTGAACTCCTGATGTCTGCACCAGTTCTTGTGTAAGTTTAGCATTTTTTTTTTCTTGCGGAACATATCTTTAAGTATATTGCTCATCCGTTTTGCTGTTTCTTTGGCCTTCCGGTTCACTTTTTATCTTGAACTTCTCTGGTCTCATTATACTTCTGTATTGTTGCTTGAATGATACATCTGGAAATACATGTTTTGTGAGACATTTCTCTCTGGAAAATACCTTTTTGGTGTAAAACTATTATTTAGACTCCCGTCAAGTTTGATGGGCAAGGTTGTATGTTTTTAACTCAACTGAAATGTACTTCTGGGAAGCTTATGGAATGGCGTGTTGTTCGTCAGTCTGTCCGTCCATCCATCCACAAACACTTGCAAGGTCTTCTCAGAAATTACACAAACAATTCCAATGAAAGTTGACCACAACCTTCATCACCAGTGATGTACCAAAGTTTGTTCATGTCATTAAAAACACAAAATTGGGCTCAAAGGGAGTCTACAGGGAGTTGCCCCAAAAATAGGTATTTGCTTTCTTCTCAGAAATTACACACACAATTCTGATGAAACCTGACTCAACCTTCATCACCCATGATGTGCCAAAGTTTTTTTCATGGCACTAAAAAAAAAAAATCAGCCGTTTCCCCCCAAAAATAGGTCCTTACTTTCGTCTCCGTTACATAGTTTGTGATTCATCCACACCTACCTGTAGTTCCCTTGTTGTGTTTGAAAGTCTTAAACTTTTCAAAGTCCTACATTTTGAGTTACACTTATTCAGCTGCTACCAGGTGAGCACCCAGGAGTATTCCCCTATTTTTAGCTTATCTGGAATTTAAATTCCAGAGAAGGAATTGTCATCGTGCTCCATCTGTCCGTCCATCTGTCCGTCCATCCGTCTATCTCCTTTTTCGACTTCTCCGGCCCAACCGATGGGCCAGTCCGGCTTAAATTTGGCAACAATATTCTTCTTATGACTGGTAAGAGGAATTGTAAAGCTCGTTTCAGTCACATGACCTCAAGTGTGTCAAAATGGATAACTTAGTCAATTTCTTCAAAAATCTTCTTCTCCAGACCCACCAGTCAGAATGCCACCAAATTTGGGTTATAACATTCGGACAGGGTCCTGATGGGAAATTGCAGAGGCCATGACGATTATTTGACCGGAAGTATATCAAAATGGCCGACATATTAAATTTTTTCTGAAAATCGCGTAAATTCCTTCAAAAATCTTCTTCTCCAGACCCACCAGTCAGAATGCTACCAAATTTACGGTACAACATTAGGATAGGGTCCTGATGTGAAAATTGTGGAGGCCATGCTGATTACGTGACCAGAAGTGTGTTAAAATGGCGGTCGCGCAAATTTCTTCCAAAATCTTCTTCTCTCGACTCACCATTCAGAATGCTACCAAATCTGGGTTGCAACATTAGGCTCGGGTCGGGATGTTAATTATATTGTGGAAGTCATGCAGATCACCTGAGCGGAAGTGTATCAAAATGGCCGACTTAGTCAACGATTGGGAAAATCGCATTAATTCCTTTAAAAAATCTACTTCTACAGACCAACCAGTCAGAATGCTACCAAATTTGGGTTGCACCATTATGACAGGGCCCAGATAAACTACATGTCCAGTGGTCCTCTTTTATTACCTGCAAGAGAGAAATTACCATTTCGGGAAAAAAAATGTGGTGGCCTAATACTTTTGCACAGTAATGCAAGTTTACCCAAATTGAGGTTGATGAGATAGCCTTGTATAAGTGTTGGCAAACAGCATTTAATGCGAACAAACACAACATTGTTAGAGAAAGATTTTGTTGCAGGATATAATTAAATCATTTTAAATGGCATTCGTGATTTTTAAAGTCCTAAATTCTGAGTTATACGTGTATGTATGTATGTGTGTTTATATATATATATATATATATATATATATATATATATATATATATATATATATATATATATATATATATATATATTGTGGGAAGGGAAGTGGTGTTTGCTCTCAAGTGCATCAGAGCGAGGAATGTGGAGCTCCACCATGCCCCATCTACAGTTGCCCAGCATGTAACTGGTTATGAGAAACCCATCGGGAGGAGGGTCGGTTAGGTTGGCCACGAGGCAGAGGACCCCTGGTGACCATGTAAGACCAAGGAAGGCCAATGGGTAACCCATTCCAACAGGGTTGTTGAGCAAAGGAAGCTGTTGCGGTGCTCGGGGGTGAGGATGGGGAGTCCGGATTTTCCCTCGAGATGGGACTTTGTGCTACGGGCATGTACACACTGCTACACCCCTACCATCACAATTTAACACCTCCCCACTGCCGAGTGGAGGCCACACCTGCAGATAATTGAGATGCCATAGCCTTGCAGGGAATTTCTGGTACTTTTGGTCATGGTTGTTGTTGTTGCTATCGAGTATGAGTGTGGGAATGCTTCACTCGGTTCCGTGAAACTTGATATGTGCTATGGAAGGCAGGAAGCCCGTGAAATTGGATAGGTAGTTTCAACTTGGGTATTTGGGCTCAGATGACAGCTGGAGCAGGTGACAGCCACTGGGGGATGTGGTCAATTAGATAGGATTGTTTGTTTGATAAGTTGAATTGTGGTTAAGGTAGGCATGCTTGTGTATTTTTTGTTTTTTTGAAGCCATTCTCTCCCCCACCCCAGGACATCAGAGCGAAGAGACAAGAGGGAAGACCATTGTACATTAGAATTGTACATTTTTTTTATTTATTGAAACCAAGAGGGCAGAGCATTAAGAAGAATAGGTAAGGTTAGCTGCAGTTCACTTCATACAGCCCTCTCGAGTTTATTTTGTAAGATGTCTGACAGTAAGAGTGTGACAGTAAGTGCAAAGGCCGGAATCTTGGGTTCCTGGCGGAGAACCTTGGTAGTTGCCGAAGGTTCTGGGGATGGGGCTGTGTTATGTGGAAGGGGGGGATCCATAGCTAGACTGTGGTAAGTGTAGTGTGGTCCATGTGTTTCACGTAGATTAGATTGCCAAGTAACAGAGATTTGTCAGAGTAAGTCGTTTGTTACACGTGATGCTGAGGAGACAGCATATGTAATTTATAGACAGGATAGAGATTAATTATGTATCTGCAAAACCTTTTGGTTGTGGGCCGGGCTAGGTGTGGACTTCCAATCACAAAGTCACATGTGTCACGTGTGTGAAAGGCCGATTACGATCTCTCTGGCCAGTGTGCGCCAGCCATGGTGACGCAATAGGCTGTTCATTTATTGCCCAGAGGAAAAGGGGTTCGTTTATTTTTATAGGAGCCGCCCCTGTGGCACCCAAGAGGGAGACTGTTCAGGAGGAAGAAGAGAACTCAGTCCACGAGGAGAGGAGATGCTCGTGCAGGAGAAAACTCCATGCACGAGAGTTGATCGAGACCGGAGAGTCCACCAGAGTCCACCAGGAGAAAATAGTGTGCAAGAGAGGATCCTGCATGAGACTCCACCAGGACAGCACCAGAAGAGGCACACAGTGTGGAAAGGAGGATACAGACCTTGTTTGGAGGAGAAGCCTCTTGTGGAATCGACCCAACCTGGGATCACCTTGTGTTTTTAGATGGCCAGGAGGCCTCTGTATAAAGGACAAAGGGACCACGTGGCCAAGATGAAGGCCCACTCATCGCTGGCCCTGCTTGTGGCCATTTGACTTCTTCTGGGCACAATCGTTACTGGCACTCGTATTTTCACCTCACCTATAAAACAGGCTGCATTGTGTTGAACTGAGTCCACTTTGTGCATCAGACAAAAGGGAAGTGCCACCTGCATTATTGTCAGTTTGTAAAAGTGTTATCTGTGGAACCTCGTGGGTTCGGATTTGTACTTTTATTTCTCATTATTGTATACTAACAAATACCACCCGTCGCTTCGCTGATGGGAACACTGAGATTGGGGGGGGGGGGGTAAAGAGGAGGGAGATAGAGAGGGTTGGAGGGAGTGAGGAGGGAGGGGGAAAGAGAGAGGAGGGGTGGGGGCGAGAGGAGGGAGGGACAGTGAGATGGGAGGAAGAGTGAGGAGGGAGGGAGAGTGAGGAGGGGTGGGGCGAGAGGAGGGAGGGACAGTGAGATGGGAGAGAGTGAGGAGGGAGGGAGAGTGAGGAGGGAGGGAGAGTGAGGAAGGGGGGGAGGGAAGGCAGCGAGAGGTGAGAGGAAGGGAAAGCAGACGTGTGGTGGCGTGTCGATTACGGTTCACATTGTCTTATCAAAATGATTCTGCATAGAATAACAGTGAAGTTGGAAATAAAGTAATGTCTGAAATCAATTTTCATACTATAAATACCACCCAGAGACAAACACCGCCCGGATATGTCCGTAGATATACTCCACCCAGACGCGTCCGGAGTCAGCCGTCCAGAGACAAACACCGCCCGGACACAGCCAGAGACAAACTCTCGTCTGGACATAAACACCGCCCAGACACGTTCGGAGACAAACACTGCCCGGACACATCGGGAGACAAGCACTGCCTGGATGCGTCCGGAGACAAACTCCCGTCCAGACATCAACACTGCCCGGATATGTTCAGAGACAAATATCACCCGGACATAAATACCGCCTGGACGCATCTGGAGCCAAGCTGTTCAGAGACAAACACCGCCCAGGCGCTTCTCGAGATCAACTCCTGTCCAGACATGTCCGGAGACAAACTCCCATAAAACATTAACACCGCATGGACATGCTCGGAGACAAACACCATCCGGATGTGGCCAGAGCCAACCACTCAGACACATCTGGAGACAAACTTCCATCAGGACATAAACACTACTCGGACAAGTCCGGAGACAAACTCCCGTCCAGACATAAACACCGGCCAGATACGTTTGGAGCCAAACACAGCTCAGACGTGTCCAGAGTCAAGTTGTCTGGAGACAAACACTGCTAGGACACATCCAGACACAAACTCCTGTCCGGACATAAACACTGCCGAGATACGTCTGGAGACAAATTCCCATCCAGACACATCCGGAAATGACAAACTCCCATCCAGACATGTCTGGAGATAAATACCATCTGGACACGTCTGGAGACAAACCCCGCCCGGACATAACCACCGTCCAGACATAAACACTGCCTGGATACGTTGAGGGAAAAACACCACCTGGACAAAAATACCACCCAGATGTGTCCAGAGCCAAGCTATCCAGAGACAAACACCACCCATATGCATCCGGAGATGAACTCTCATATGGATATAAACACCTGGGCATGTCCAGAGACAAATTCACTTCAGTACATAAACACCACCCGGACACATCCAGAGACAAACTCCCGTCCAGACATAAACCTTGCCCAGACACGTTCAGAGACAAACACTGCTCAGACGTGTCCAGAGCCAAGCTGCCTGGAAACAAACACCGCTCGGACACGTCCAGAGACAAACTCCCGTCCGGACATAAACACCGCCCGGAGGCTTGTAGCAAGGTATTATGTACACATTGAGGACACGGGGACCAAAAAAATGAAAGTCATTGTATGATTAAGTTTTGCATATCATTTGTTAGCCAACATCATGGGGATTCAGGATCTATTTGGGCAGAGCTTAATTCTTCATCTTTCTATTGCTCTGACAGGGTCAAAGTTGGTTATCAATTATCTGTATCAAGGAACCACTCATATCATTCTAAAATTGGTCTGATGGCTTAGATATGTATTATACACTCATTGGAAACCACATATATGGAGAATATTTGGTTTACCTGATATTTGACCTTGAGCAAAGAGGTCAAGGTCATAAATATATATGCACATAAACTTAACCATAGAAATACATGCTGTGATGAACCAAACTAACATCTTCGGATAAAAAGTGCAGATTTCTTAAAAACGTTACGTACTTCCTAACGACCTTTGATGTTCTGTATACTGAACACAAAGTGGCCTTTGGTATTGATTTTTATATCATAGGGTCATCTTGGTAAACTTATTGTATGGTTATAAAATCAAGCTTATTATATAGCTACCAGTAATTTTGTAGCAGCTTGGTAAATGCAATTTGTTACGTACTTCCTAACATTTTTGACCCAATCATGGAAGTGAACCTAAAAACTGGTATGTCGTAATGATCCATGTTGAAACTTGCCATTTTAAATCATCACTTTATGCAGAAGTAAATTGCTATTTAAGATGTTCTATCAGATGCATTTCAAATTTCTGGAATAAGATTTTATAAGCTTCACTATGACTGGGGAAAATTTTGCAAAATCTGAGATTTTACACATTTGAAGGTGCCAAGATATGCAGAAGGTCATAACAAATGTACTGCTTCGAGGAATTGTTCTATTCTTATGCATAATGATATATATATCAAACAAAAATTGCATTTTCAACCATTTTGGACAACATATACAATCATACATGTAACCCATTTCTAAACAAGGACAAATGTGTCCAAGAGCCACGTCATTCCACCAGTCAATAAAGGTTTTGTCTTCACCAGAAGAAGAAGAACAAGAAGAAGAAGAAGAACGTGGAGCTCTCTTTGAGCCAGCGTTCGCTATGCGAGACGCGGCTAAAAATGAGCTATAAAAATGGAAAAAAAATAGCCTGTGTTTGGATAAAAAGCATGCTTTGTAAGCATCTATATCCATAGGACCCATAGCAAAGTATACATTTTCTGAAAGCACAGCCACTTGGGCATTTTATAATATCAAGATTGTTTATCTTATTAAAACTGGCTTCAATTTCTAAGCTTTCTCCTCATTTAGGACCACAGTGTATACAATACCATGCTACAAGCCTGGATACAAATTCCCGTCTGGACATGAACACTGTACAGAGACGTCCGTAGACAAACTCCCATCCAGACATGTCCGGAGATATATACCATCTGGAGAGAGAGAGAGAGAGACGAGAGAGAGAGAGAGGCGAGAGAGAGAGAGAGGCGAGAGAGAGAGAGAGAGAGAGAGAGAGAGAGAGAGAGAGAGAGAGAGAGAGAGAGAGAGAGAGAGAGAGAGAGAGAGAGAGAGAGAGAGAGAGAGAGAGAGAGAGAGAGAGAGAGAGAGAGAGAGAGAGAGAGAGAGAGAGAGGCGCGCGAGAGAGAGAGAGAGGCGAGAGAGAGAGAGAGAGAGAGAGAGAGAGAGAGAGGCGAGAGAGAGAGAGAGAGGTGAGAGAGGCGAGAGAGAGGCGAGAGAGAGGCGAGAGAGGCGAGAGAGGCGAGAGAGGCGAGAGAGAGAGGCGAGAGAGGCGAGAGAGAGGCGAGAGAGAGAGAGAGAGAGGCGAGAGAGAGGCGAGAGAGAGGCGAGAGAGAGAGAGAGAGAGAGAGAGAGAGAGAGAGAGAGAGAGAGAGAGAGAGAGAGAGAGATCAGATAGAACATAGTACGCTTTGTGAACAACACACACACACACACACACACACACACACACACACACACACACACACACACACACACACACACACACTTGGCCGATATCGGCAATTTTTCGGGAATCGCCAGGTTGGAGTCAGTGTGATTACCAACTACAGTACGTACTGTGTACAACCCAGAAACCTTGAGATGCTTTCACCGAAAAACAACGTTACATTTATATCGACGTTTCAGGGAAATGTTTACAAACATTAATATTTATAAACAGCTGCGTGTGACGGGTGGAAAAAAATTTGGCTCAGTAATTTCGAACATACGTTAATGGGACAAATGGCTCAGAAATCGGGCGTCATCAAATATATTCCACTTTGGAACTCACAAAGGGAAACATTTAACCTTTGTAAAGCAAATCCGATAACCAAATGCTTTAGAAACAGGCACGAGGACAAAGGAAACCCTGATAGACCCTCCACAAGATATGGGATGAAAGTTTGCCACCACGGAACCATAACAGTCATGGCATGTCCACACACCGGCGGAGAATCAGTACAGATCCAAATCGACCCATATGTACCACGTCTGTGTGTGCTGTGTACGTACGTCTACCTTGTAGTGACTGTCGACTGTACATCCTGACCAGGCCATGAACTGCACAGCTCGGGAAGTGGCTGAAGCACTCAAGCAAGCACTCCAACGGAATGCCTGGATTGGCAAGCGATTTCCAATTGCCGTCGATACAGCAATGCACCCGGAAAAGCCCATGCAATGTCCCAATTGGACAAATCACCGTTTTTAGGTCCTCGTGGAGGATCTCCAAGTCTTACCCACGTTGTTGTTCTTGTGGACCTTTTTTGTTTCACAGCCTCCAGTTTTCATCGAAACTTCCTGAAACTTGGCGTATATATGTAAAGATACCCTGCGCAGACAGTAACCATCTCCGATTTTGAAAATTCCTCCGAGAAAAAAAAGTTATGACGTCAAAATATTTCAGCTAATGGAAATCGCCTAAAAAATTATCTCCGAAACTGGGCAAGCTTTTTGAATTCTGTTTGCAGGAATCGAACAGGGCATTAGCAGAGATGAATTACCGTACATATGATACATCACTATGACGTCATTTCAGTTTTTATGACGTCATTCCTATTTTTTGACATTTTTTGTTTCACAACCCAGAGTTTTCATCGGATCTTCGTGAAACTTGCCATGTATATGCAGAAAGCCCACGCGCAGGCAGTAACCATCTCCGATTTTGGAAATTCTTCCGAGAAAAAAAGTTGACGTCATAATATCGCCGCTAATGGAAATCGCCTATACCATTATCTCCGAAATTAGGCAAGCTGTTTGAATTTTGTTTGCGGGAATCAAGCCGGGCATTAGCACAGATAACACAGGTCTGCGAGCAGAAATTTTTCATATTTATTGGGTGGATTTGATCAACTTTTACCTGCTGAATTCAAAAATGGCAAAGAAATTATCCAATCACATAGAGTTTGTTCACAAAATCGATCATTGCGTTTTTCCAGTGTGCCCGAGTCTGATTATTGTGTTTTACTATTTTATCCTCATGTAATATCCCCTTTCTCTAATCCCATTACTTTTTCTTTACAGATCTGTACATGATTGTAAACAATCATGGCTTCCGGAGGATGTGCAACCAGCCCGGACAAATTTTGTTACATTTGTGGCGAGTTTATGACTAAGAAACGTCAGAGATACATTACTTACTTTGTTAAAAAAATCTTACTATGCCTACTTTGGTGTGAAATTAGGAGACCAAGATAAGACATGGGCTCCTCATCAGGTCTGCTAAATTTGTGTTGAAGAACTAAGACAATGGACAAAATGTACAAATAAGTCTTTTCGTTTTGGGATTCCAATGATATGGAGAGAGCCTATAAATCACAGTGATGACTGCTACTTTTGCTCATGTAAGGTACAAGGACACAATTCAAAGAGTGAAAAACATTGTTTATCCAAATCTCCCATCTGCATTGCGACCTGTTGCCCATGGACCAGATGTTCCAGTCCCATCACTACCAGGAAACCTTGAAGACATACACTTAAGTTCTGAGTCAGAAAGCAGCAATACCAATGATGATGTAAGACTTCAATAGTGGTAAAAGTGAAGAACCTCAACAATTCAACCAGTGTGAATTAAATGATCTAGTGAGGGACTTGGGACTTGCAAAGGTGTCAACAGAGCTTTTAGGCTCCAGACTTAAATCCAAGAGTCTTTTAGCTCCTGGTGCATCATTCTCTTGGTATCGTAACCGAGAAAAAGTGTTTGTTCCGTATTTTGCTCAAGAAAATGATTTGGTTTGTTGTACAGATCCATCAGGACTAATAGAAACGTTTGGCATAAGTTACAGCCCTGATGAATGGAGACTCCTTATTGACTCTTCAAAGAGAAGTCTTAAAGCAGTTCTTTTGCATAATGGTAATAAATATGCTTCCATCCCTGTTGGACACTCAGTGATCATGAAGGAGACACATGAAAATTTGGTGTTACTCTTAAACATGATTTTTTACAAAGATCACAACTGGATGATTTGCAGTGACTTGAAGATAATTTGCATGTTACTTGGACAACAGTCAGGCTACACAAAGTTTCCTTGTTTCTTGTGTGAGTGGGATAGGAGAGCCAGGGACTTCCATTGGTCTCAAAAACAATGGCCAAGTAGGGATACGCTTACACCAGGGACAAAGAACATCCTTCAAGAAAGCTTGGTGAATCCGAAAAGGGTTCTTTTGCCTCCTCTACATATAAAACTTGGCCTGATGAAGCAATTTGTAAAAGCTTTGCCACAGGATGCAGAAGGCTTCAAGTATTTGCGTAGTAAGTTTCCTGCTCTATCAGATGCCAAGGTTTAAGAGGGTGTATTTGTTGGACCAGATATAAGAAAACTCGTAAAGGATGAAAATTTTGAAAACTCTCTTAGTGATCCTGAAAAAGTTCCAGGTGTAGTTTTCAAGTGAGGAAGAAGAGATTTTGAGGGGCTGAACCGAAAAAATGATTGGAGCACTTGAAAAGCATCTATTGTCTTACTTTTTAATTGCATTTGTGCCATTTCTCTTTGCTAAATGGAGTACCAAATTTATTTTTATTGGTTTCATTTTGTCTTACCATCTGGGAATTTACGAAAAATTCTTGTATATTTAATCATCAATTTGTAAGAAAACCTTACGTGATGGAGAAAAACTGTTTTGATATTTCGAATTAGCACCCCAAAAATATATAAAGTAACATAAAATTATCAAAACAATTTTTAGAAAGTTCCATTTTGCAGACCTGTGAAATTTATCGCAAACCTGATACATCACAATGACATCATATTCGTTTTATGACGTCATCATAAAGAGGACGAGGATCTTAGCTCATTCGAGCTTGTTTTTAGGAGTCGGAACTGCTGATACTTTCAAGTCTGGAGCTTACTTTTTAAAATTCTGCTTAGTTTAAGAGATTCTCTCGGTTATTCATATGCGCACGTGAAATAAAGCCACGAACACTAGTTTCTCCAGCAGACGTTTATAAGCACTGCAAGAAACCCAATGCCTGGTGTTGGCTTAATGGTTCGGGTGGTGGGCTTGGGATCCGAGAATCCTGAGTTCAAATCCCACTTGGATGTTGAATTAATGCCAGGTGGGGTTGACTCTGCCTGTCATCCTTCCGAGGTCGGCAAAAATGAAATGAGTGCCAGCTTGCTGGTATCCTGTGTCGGAGTGGTGACCTGTCCAAGATTGTGCCCAATAGCCAAGGAGACTGCTTAGGCAGCACCAATGCTCTGCACAGAGTGTGGTCCCCATGGATGGATGGATCCTGACAAGCCCATACCAAGGGTGAAATCTGGATTGGGGACTCTGCTTTCATTTATTTGTGACCATAAAGGCGTAAGTCTCAGTCTGCAAAGACCTGAGTGCCACACAATGCCGTCCTAGTTTGGAGGTGATGTGTTGGCATAATGTATGTCCATGATGTTAGTATCATGTCACATATATGACTATATATGTATATATCATATATATGTCACATATATGTCACATATATATGATGTGCTCCTTTTGTTTCATATATTATTCCTTACTGCAAATCTCCTCACTGGTGATTAGTAGGGCAGAGACAATGTGTCTGTGTGGCAGACGACACTTGTTGCTAACACGTTGTGCAGCAAGTGCTGTGATTGGACTCGATCTGTGCCCTGCTGCTTCGTCAAGTTAGGGGGTTCAATTTGTATCTGAATATAGGATCCGGCAATATTTCCTTTCCAGGTTATATTGCTCAAGATGATAAGTGGATTCACCATTTTGAGCTTGAATACAAACGACAACCTCGAGCCTGGAAGCACTCCGATTATCCTCCATCATGCGGATTCAATGGCATAACATTCATCTTTTGGGAATTCGAGAGAATAATTATCACATTACATTTACAACAAGGAACGATAATAACTGTGACATATTGTTCTGAATTATGAGAAAAACTGAAGGGTAATCTTGAAGACAAACTGTGGGAAGCTTTTCTTCTGTTAAACACTCCTTGAACTTGAAACATCAACTATGGCATTTTGCAACAATAAAAGCAGCAGCAGAAGAAATAACATTTGAATTCTATCGTTTTCCTTCTCCAATTATGTGAAATTACCCCCCTCCCCTCCCCCCAAGCACCCCATGTTCACCATTGTTTTCCATTTTCAAGTTTGAAGCAAAACATCCATGGACATGCCTGTGAGGTTGGTCACAAAGTTATTGATGCTTTGGAGAAACACAACTAGTTATGGTCCCTTGGTGGTCTTATTAATACTAATTTTGATATTCTGTATTTTGTATAAAGAGACGTTTTCAACAGGAAAGGACTGGTGTTGATATAATCTTGTGCACATCCATGTGACCATTGCACAAGGCCCTTTTGTGTGATGGTCTGTGCATGGTCCTGTCCCGTGGGCCTCTCTGATCTCCTCCGGTTTCTCCTGCGGCACAAATGTCAAACAGAAGAATTCCTATTGTTTGTTTTCCTGCCATCTGGCAATTTCCCTGGAGATTTACTCTGGCGAGTCGTATGGCAAATAATTGACGAGTCCGTTTGGAAGAATTCCCTTTTTAATGAGGTCAAACCGAATTGCAGTGTGCTGGGATTGAGGTTGTAGGATTTTTTTTCTTCCCACCAGACACCTGAAAAGCAGTCTTATTTTGAGATCGCTACCATTCGTAGAGATTCTTAGCGGAGTGTGTACCTGGCTGCTTTTCCCTTTTACACTGTTGTGGATAAAACTGAGAAACTTTGCATGATCATTTTAATACAATGAGTGAAATAACATTGAACAACTCAGAGAATTCTCCATGGGGTGTTACAGCCATGTGGACGACCTGAACTAGGGGGTGATGGAATCATATCCTTGTGCAATGGTCACGTGGGCTTACACAAAAGCTCTATATTTACCCTGATGATCAAACTGCATGTTCAGATAATCTCCATGCTT
Organism: Eptatretus burgeri; assembly: GCF_056783735.1. Taxonomy (NCBI): domain Eukaryota; kingdom Metazoa; phylum Chordata; class Myxini; order Myxiniformes; family Myxinidae; genus Eptatretus; species Eptatretus burgeri. The sequence continues at coordinate 70,176,021 of NC_140969.1, forward strand.
AATACAGTACCTATAGAAAGTCTACACCCCCCTTTCAAAATTTTCACCTTTTGGTGCCTTATAGCCTGGAATGAAATTGCATTAAAACAGACTTTTTCCACCTTTATTTATATTTCATTACCCACAACTTAGAAGTGAAAAACAAATTCCAGAAAAGTAAACAATAATACAAAACTCGATTAAAAATTATCTTGGTTGGATAAGTATCCACCCACCTGAGTTACTACTTGGTGAAAGCACCTTTGACAGCAAATACAGTTGTGAATCTGTGGGGATAAGTCTCTACCAACTTTGCACACCTTGTTTGGGCAATATTTGCCCATTCTTCTGGACAAAACTGTTCAAGCTCAGTCAAGTTGCCTGGGGAGAGTTGTTGGACAGCAATCTTCAAGTCATGCCATAGATTTTCGACTGGATTTAGGGGCTCTGACTGGGCCACTCAAGGACATCCACCTTTTTGTTCCTTAGCCACTCCAGTGTAGCTTTGGCTGTGTGCTTCGGGTCAATGTCATGATGAAAGGTGAACTTCCTTCCCAATTTCAGATTTTTTTTTTTTTGTATACCTTGGTCGAGGCTCGTATGAGAGCTAACACACAACTCCCAGCAAGGAGGCATGAGACAAGAGGGGCGGGAGTGGAAGGGACAAAACAGTGGGGAACAGACACATTAGGTGAACAGTGGAAGGGAGAGGGATGGGGATGGGACGGGGAACATGGCGAAGAGAAGATGGACATTACAGAGACTTTCAGGAAGGAAAGCAGGGGAATTGAAGGAAGTGGGCTTAGGTGGATTATCAGGGGTAGAAAAGATCGAGGATTTGGATGGGGGGAGATAAGAGGTGGTGGTGAACAGCTGTTTTGAAAGCCTGGAGGGAAGAATGGGAAAGAATAGAGTGAGGAAGTTTATTCCAAAGGCGGGAAAAAAGAGGAATGAAAGAGTGAAGATGAGCAGTGATTCGTGATTTTGGTAGTTTTACCAGAAGGGGGTTGTTGGCGGACCTTGAGCGCCCTGTGGAAATGTGGTGGGGACAAATCGCAGAGAGAGCAGGGGGGGCAAGGCTGGAGAGGAGTCGGTAGAAGACAGAAAGACCACCGACCAACCTGCGGTGATTGAGTGAGAGGCCCAAAGACTCAGCTTCATTGTGGGAGATGCCGATGATCTTAAATGCCCTGGTTTCGACAGCGTGAAGCCGAGAAAGGTCGGAGGCAGGAGCACCAGCCCAGAGGGGAGAGCAGTACTCCATCAGGCTACGGACAAAAGCTTTGTAAGTGGTAAGGAGCTCAAGAGGGCCGAGGAAGGACTTTGCACGACGGAGGATTCCCAGTCGGCGACTGGCTTTTGAGGCGAGGTTGGAAATGTGACTTTCCCAGCAAAGGTCATGGCAGATAGTGAGACCCAGAAGCTTGAAAGAAAAGACTTCTTCCAGAGGATTGTTGAGAAAGTGGATGGGGGGGTTTTCTAAACGGTCCTTTCGAAGAGACATAGTGCGAGTGTGACATTTGTCTGGATTGAAAGACATGTTCCACGTGTTGGACCAGTTTGTGATTTTATCCAGATCTGCAGTGAGCGAAGAAGCTGCTGCTTGCCGGTCTGAGGGATATCAGATGGTACGGCAGAGGGTGGAGTCATCGGCAAAGAGAAATAGAGGATTTTCCAGAGAGTCCGAGAGATCATTGATGAAAACCAGAAAAAGAACAGGGCCCAGAACGCTACCTTGAGGAACTCCAGCCTGCACAGGAAGAGGGGATGAAAGAACTCCATTTAGGGCCAATGTCATGATGATTTCTTGCCAAGATTTCTTGCAGAAGGCAGCAGGTTTTTCTCTCGGATTTTTCTCGATTTTGCTTCATCCGTTTTCCCTTCTATCCTGACAAGTGCAGAAGTCCCTGCTGATGAGAAACATCCCCATAACACGATGCTGCCACCACCATGCTTCACAGTAGGGATGGTGTTCTTTGGGTGATGTGCTGTGGGGTTTGCAACAAACGTAACATTTTAGATTTAGGCCAAAAAGTTCCATCTTCGATTCGTTAGACCACAAAACGTTTTTCCACATGGCTTTAGAATCTCCAGCATGGTTTTTTGCATTCCTCAAATGGGACTCAAGGTGAGATTTTTTGAGTAATCGCTTCCTTCTTGCCACCCTACCATACAGGCCAGACTGGTGGAGTGCTTGGGATATTTTTGTCAGATGTACACAATGACCAGTCTTTACCATAAAGGCCTGTAGCTGTTTCAAAGTTACTATTGGCCTCTTTGAGACCTCTCTGATCAGTCTCCTCCTTGCTTGGTCATCCAGTTTGGATGGATGGCCTGATCTAGGCAGGGTCTTGGTGGTACTGTACAACTTCCACTTCTTAAATGATTGTCTTAAATGTGCTCCAAGGGATATTCAAGGCCTTTGAAATATTTTTATACTCATCCCCTGATCTGTGTCTTTCCACAACGATATCCCAGAGGTCTTTCAAAAGCTCCTTGGTTCTCATGGTTGAGTCGTTGCCATGAAATCCACAACCGAGTAGAGGAAACCTTGAGGAACATCTAATTTTATTCCGAAATAATCGGAATCACTGCAATTTAACACAGGTGGAGGCCAATTAACTTGGTTTGTAATTTTGAAGATGATTGGTTACACCTGAGTTAATTTATAATTGTTATTTTAAGGGGGTGGACACTTGCCCAATCAAGTGTGTAAAGTTGGCAAAGACCTATCCCCACAGATTCACAACTGTATTTGCTGTCAAAAGTGCTTCCACCAATTATTAACTCAGGGAGGTGGACACTTATCCAACCTTGTTATTCTCATTTTGTATTTTTAATTAATTTTTTGAAATTTGTTTTTCACTTGTAAGTTGTGGGTTATGATGTGTAAATAAAGGTGGAAAAAGTCTGGTTTAATGCATTTTAATTCCAGGCTATAAGGCAACAAAAGGTGAAAAATTTGAAAGGGGGTGTTGAATTTCTAAAGGCACTGTATAAATGGAAACAATATGGATCTTGCATTGCTCAAAATGGAGCAAACAAAAAGGCAATCTGGGGTATGTGTCAATCTGGGGTGTGTTGGCAATCTGGGGTGTATTGGCAATCTGGGGTGTATTGGCAATCTGGGGTGTGTTGGCAATCTGGGGTGTATTGGCAATCTGGGGTGTGTGTCAATCTGGGGTGTGTGGCAATCTGGGGTGTGTTGGCAATCTGGGGTGTGTTGGCAATCTGGGGTGTATTGGCAATCTGGGGTGTATTGGCAATCTGGGGTGTGTGTCAATCTGGGGTGTGTTGGCAATCTGGGGTGTGTTGGCAATCTGGGGTGTATTGGCAATCTGGGGTATGTGTCAATCTGGGATGTGTTGGCAATCTGGGGTGTGTTGGCAATCTGGGGTGTGTTGGCAATCTGGGATATGTGTCAATCTGGGGTGTGTTGGCAATCTGGGGTGTGTTGGCAATCTGGGGTGTGTTGGCAATCTGGGGTGTGTTGGCAATCTGGGGTGTGTTGGCAATGTGGGGTGTGTTGGCAATCTGGGGTGTGTTGGCAATGTGGGGTGTGTTGCCAATCTGGGGTGTGTTGCCAATCTGGGGTGTGTTGCCAATCTGGGGTGTGTTGCCAATCTGGGGTGTGTTGGCAATCTAAGGTGTGTTGGCAATCTGGGGTGTGTTCTGTTACCAAGTTTGTTGTGGAGTGCTCGCTAAGTGGCTTAAGCACTCAAGCAAGCACTCCATTTGAACTGTTGATAAGGAATGGCTGGCTTTGCAAGCGCGAGCTGGCTGTTTGGTATCTAAATACACCCCTGCTCTCCACCATTGGCCGAGTGAGTATTTTGCTGCTCTCCATGGTATGGGAAAGCCTTACAGACATCGGCTCTGTGATTACTTTCACAATAACCTTCTCGCTCACCTTCCTGACCCAAATAAATCATATACTTCTCGAACAACTTTTCCTCTCATCCAGTAGAAAGAGATGGCTGCAGCTAATCACAGGTTAACAACATGACATTTCACTTTGGATGGTGCATGATGACTTGAGGGAGCAAGAGCGAGAATTGCTTTGCAATACATGTCCCCTACTAATGTGATACAAGTCCCAAAAGGGTGTAACTTTGTTCAAAAAAAAAATTGATGAAATGCCATGAAACTCGAAATTTTTATGTAAGTTATCATAATAAAGCAATGTACCAAGTTTCAGTTGAACATGTTAAAGGGTATGGGAAAAACTCTGAAAAACCACAAGTGGGACGGACAGACAGAGGGATACATGGACAGATGGAGAGCAAATCTATAGTCTCTCCTCAGGTGAAACCAGTAGGGGACTAATGACAGTCTGCAACAGGTGCAATTATGCTCTGAGGGCAACAAAAAGGCAATTTGAAATTGAGTTCGCTTTTGCTTCCTTCTTTGTCCTCCAAAAACTTCTGGTGGACATACAGGTTTGTCAATAGTTGGGTTTAGATTAAGCTATCGGGTTCAAGGCGAAGTTGGTCAAAGTATAATGAATGCTTAAGAAGTTTGAGAATGGGCCATGAATTGGTACCCTTAAGCTGCAATATTTTTTTATCATTATAAACCTACTCATTTGCTTTTTGTATGCCATTCGTTTCAATCATCTGACATTGATGTTAAAAAGGAAAACCCCGACGTTTGCTTTGTCCTGCAATTGTGGATCTTACTAACATTGAGCATCAACATGTCATCAAATGTTTATGTAAGAAGGTGCAGCTCAAATGTAATCCAAAAACGATAGTGGTTGCGTGTGGTGAAGGTTTGCTCTCGTTCTCCAGTTGTCCAATATCGGTCAGATGGTCACATCGTCAGTTTGTGGGTTGGCTATATTAACCTGGGAGTCTCCTTAAGGGACTCCTGTGGATGCCGAATGTCAGATTCACAAGAAAAGTTCAAAAACGTCCTTTCAACTCGATGAGAAAACTTTCTTCCAATTAAAAACGACATGGAAATCGTCATCACCACCATCAAGTCTTTCCTCTTTTCAAATAGTCTGAATTCTGACCATCAGTTTGGATTCCATCCCAGTCGTTCAACTTTAGACATATTGCTGTTTCTCTCTCAGCAATGGATGGAGGCTCAAAGTCTTGACAAGAGGTCAGAACCATCTCCCTGGATAAATCTCAGGCATTCAAAACAGTCTGGCATCCTGCTTTGCTTGCCAAGCTCTGCAAGTGGCATACAAGGCAACCTTCATACTTGGCTTTCTAACGTTCTCCACTTACAAAGTCAACATGTTACTATCAATGGAACCTTGTGATCTCCTCTCCTCGACCTGTGAAGGCTGGGCTGCCCCAGGGTTCACTTACATGAACGAGTTTTCCAATGCTCTGGATATCCCTCTCTTCCTTTTGCAGACAACTCCACATTGTGTCATACAGTACCCCAATCCCACCGACAGGCAGAAAGCTGCTGCATCACCCTCTGGTGATCTGAAATTGATTAGATCCTGATTTAATAAAGGGACAATTTTCTTCAATCCTGGCAACGACTCATGTACTCTGTGTCTTTTCACCTGAGAAGGTGGAGAAGTTTCTGGCAACCCTCGGCTGAGTCTGCAACTGGCCCGGACGGCATCAGCTCATGTGTTCTAGTCCTAAAAAGTTGCTCTGCTGACCTTGCACTTCCTCATTCTGCTCTGTTCACCCTATCATTTGGCCAAGATCAACTTCCATCTGCTTGGAAGTCACCAACATCACCACATTACAGAAACAAGGTGCAAAAACTGATCAATTTAAGTGTAGACCCATGAGCCTATCTCCCATAATTGTAGTTGACATCAAATCCTTCCTTTTCTCAAACTGCCTCATCTCAGACAGGAAGTTCAGATTCAGACGTGGTCACTGTACCCTGGACATGTTCTTTCTGATCTCCAAATATGGCAGCTTTCATTATTATACATGAGATCAGGGCTGTCTCTCTAGACATATCTTGAGCATTCAATTGAGTCTGGCACCATGCCTTGCTATCTAAACTCTATGCCTATGACATCCAACATCACATCCACACATGGTTTACTGAATTCCTCTATTCTCATTGTCAATGCCTGGCTCTCAATGGACTCCTTTCATCTCCTCTCCCTGTCAAAGCTGGTGTGCCCAGAGGCAGTGTCTTGGCCCCAGTCCTCATCCTGATGTTCATCAACGATCTTGTGTCTGGTGTTGGCTTCATGGTTGGGGTGGTGGGCTTGGGATCCTGGGATTGTGAGTTCAAATCCCCCTCGGCTGTTGAATTAATATGAGGTGGGGTTGACTCTGCCTGTCATCCTTCTGAGGTTGGCAAAATGAGTGCCAGCTTGCTGGTATCCTGTGTCGGAGTGGCGACCTGTCCAGGATTGTGCCCAATAGCCAAGGAGACTGCTTCGGAAGCACCACGCTCTGCACAGAGTATGGTCCCAATGGATGGATGGATGGATGGATGAACAATCTTTCTGACTCTGGGAAATCCTCTTTATCTCTTTGTTGTTGACTCCACCTTCTGCCATAGCATCCATCAGCCTTCAGAAAGGCAGGCAGCAGCTTCTTCACTCTCTGCAGACCTTACTGGAATCAGTAGCTGGTCCTATAGTTGGAATACATCTACCCTGACATATCGCACTCAATCCTGACAAATTTCAAACTCTCACTCTGTTTTTCTGAAAAGACAGTCTAGCAAACCCTCCCATCTACTTCATTAACAATCTTATTGAAGAATTTCAATCACTCAAACATTTAGGCCTCACCATCATCAGCCATGAGCTTTCTTGGGCAAATCACATATTGAAGATGGCCTCCAAAGCCAGAAACTGACTGGGCATCCTCCATTGTGCAAAATCTTTTATTGGTAGACCTGAACTGTAATCTACTTACAAGGCCTATATCCACCTAATGATGCGGTACTGCTCGCCCCTTTTGCCTGGCGCCCCCAACGAACACCTTGTTCACCTTGATGCCATGGGAAACAAGGCCTTCAAAATCACAGGAATCTCCAGTGATGAACAGGAGTCTTTGGACCTATCACATTCCCATTGCGAACAGGTCGGTGGTCACCGTCTTCGACCACCTCCTTTCTGGTCTTGAACCCTCTGCACTTTCTGTGCTTTGTCCCCTCCCCCACCCAGGTTTCTGCCGGTGCACGTGGTCCACCATCAACCCCGTTCAGGTGAAACTCACAAAATCCAGGATCACTGCTCACCTCCACTCATTTTCTCCTCCTTTTTCCCCACCAATGGAACCAACATCCACATTCTCTTCAATGCCATTCTTCCCTCCAGATATTCAAGACAGCTGTTCACCACAATCTCAGATCATCTTCCATCTAAAAGCATGATATTTTCTCCCCTGTTAAATCAAACCCCCTCTGACCCCCATTTCCACTTTTTCCTTCCTGAGAGTTTGCTCCACCTTATCCACCTCTGCATCCTTCCCTACCCCTCAATCCCTCATTCTTCCCCACATCCTTTAATTGTTTGTCCAGCTCCATACATTTGTTTCCTCGGCCCTGCTGTTGATGCTTCCCCCCTCTCTTTCTGCTGTTCCTTTTGTTCTGTTGCATCCTGATCCACGCTGCGTTATAACTCTTCCACAAGCCTTGATTTTGTATCCCCCAAAAAATAATCCTGTCACTCCAGAAGGATTGTCAATCTCACCTTCACTTATTAGCCACCGGAAGCGGTCCAGTCTTTTGAATTTCACGGTCTCATCTTTAGCCATGACCTCTCCTAGGCAGATCCCAGGCAGGCAAAGCTGGCCTCCAAAGCCTGCTGTAGATTCGGCATCCTCAATCGTTCCTTCTCATTCCTTGAAAAATCACAACTACTCACAGCTGACATGGCCTTCCAGTTTCCATGTGGATACTTTTTTTCTCCCTCCACTCTGAGATTAGTCTGGACTTTTGCCCATGTCGTGCTCAATGCATAATGGGTTGGTATGAGCAATGCAATCAAAATAATTCACAAACTAAGGATATCAACTAAGTAAAATTCTGATGAAGCCCCAATTGGTACCATGTACGTATGATAAAAACAAAACGACGACATTTTTGCTCTCCATTTTCTCCCAATTCTCCCTTCTCTCTTGAAGCATCCTCCCATCTCTTCCGTTCATCAAATTTGTAATATTTCTCAACTCATCTTGCAACCATCACCTTGCAAGTGGACTTTCATGGTACAAGTAGCGAGTGCAAGGATGCAGATTTTGGCCCATCTGGAAATTTCGTACTTTGCAAAAGGATATCCAACCTGCCAGACCAATGTGAAATTTCATTCACCTGCCAACTTCATCCACCCACGTATATTTGACACTGTGCCAGAGAGTTTTCAAGGTGTCACTCCAAGCAAGCCAATCATGGCATCCAACCAGATTGTTTCGTACCAAAGGAAAAATTTCATGCACTGGTTGCCTGTGAAATATATTTAACAAACAAAAAAAACTGGCTCATCTTGAAAACATCTTGAAAACCATCTTGGAACCATCCCTAAAAGACGAGGAGTGCCGGCACTCGCACAGTCACCGGTGGGAAAAGGAAGTCAGTGACAGACCCTCAGTTGGGAAAACAACAATGTGGCATCCCCCCGAAGCTAATGACATGAAGAGACAAACTTTGCTCTCCCGAGTATGAGGGTGGTCGAGCTTTTTGATTCACAGCTTAAGGTCACATGTGAGTGAAAGGGTCCTGCACCACCAAGTGACATCCTGTTTTGTGACTTTAGAAAGTGGTATTTGCTGCTTGCCTTTATTTTCTTCACCACTCTGATTGAGACCTCTGGACAAGCGGTGACTCAATAGGGTCCTGGGTCTCTCTTCCTGTGGTTGCATTTGGGATTATCGAACCTAGAGCCAGACGCCCGATGTACATGTTTGTGACACAACTCTGACGAATTACGTTTTCCACAAATACTTTATGAAGCTTGTATACAACAGCTAAGTGATGAAGAACAGGAGATTGATGTTGTGATATCAGGGAAATGGGTGATAGGATATTATTCGGACAGAGGAGTGAAAAAATTAAAGAATACTCGATGGTGGGTATTGCAGATATGTATGCAAGTTGTCATGGGATGGCAGTGAGCTGCCACTATGAGGGACTGCTTTAAGAGTGGAATTAGATGGACAACAAAGGCTGTAAAGGGAATAGACGCACTTCATCGTGATGTCATGCACCATATGAGACTCTTCAATCATTGGGCAGAAAGGGGCTGCTCATGCAGCAGATATAGACCAGGACAGACCTGTAATAAGGCATGAAATATGCAATTTCATCAGTATACAGTACCTGTAAAAGAGGCCTAGTCTTTTCATTTATCCAATACAACACGATATGTCCTGTCTACAAACAGGAGCAAGCAGATTGTACAGCTGGCTCCAGATGCAAGTCAGCTGGTTTAAGACAAAACAGCTTAAATTGGTTTGAGATCAATCTTCCACAATGAGAGTGGACCATTGAGATAGACTTGAAGTGCCAGATATTTTTGAGTTGATCATCTGCTGAAGTCACGATTAGATTCAAACACCTCTGGGATGCAAGACGAGCATCATAACGCCGCACCATCGTACCGGATACACCGCAGTATGATTTTCATACAAGGTGAGAAAGCCCTACACCAACACAGTTAGCAGAAAGTGAAAGCGGGAAAGGAGAGGAATGGAAGCAAGAAACCTACTTGGGAAATTATCTGTAAATTCGTTGAATCACTGAAATCTCTCTATTATGAATGTCTCCCAATGCAGTAGTTATGGACTTGGGTGTTGGTTCATCATCAGGACCTCAGATCTCACGTAGTGTGTTTTGTTCACACATCCTGCTGTTCATGCATTTCAGAAATTAAAACACTGTTCGCTTTCCCACGATGGTAAATGTAAGGGAATAGAATATGCAACACATTTCTCTGCTTTTCCCTTGCATGGACAGTTTAACCAGCAGCGTATAATTGGAATTTAAAATATTTATTTCCTGAATACCCTGATTGGATTGTGTGTCGCCGCATGACCTATAAAAGGCCAACCTGATAGCATATCTAATGTCTATTAATAAAGTTCTTCAATGAAAGCAGCAGGTAGACGGTTCTTAGAAGCAATTTCCGGAAACACAGGCAAGCAATTTTATTTTTAATCATCGCAATAGTGCTCCCAAACTGGCAAATTCACCACACCACCCCTACCCACACAACAAAGTGGCTAATTTCACCATGCTGGTCACAATCCTGCCCCTCACCCCAAAACTGGATAAGCTCACCATACCACCCACAACCCCCCTCCAAACTAGATAATCTCTCCATACCACCCACAACCACCCTCCAAACTAGATAATCTCTCCATAGCACCCGCAACCTCCCTTACAAAGTGGCGAAGGACACTGGCCACAATCATTCCATCCAACTCCAAAACTGGATAAGCTCTCCATACCACCCATTACCCCCCCCTCCAAACTGGCAAATTCACCACACCACCCTTACTCACACAGCAAAGTAGATAATTTCACCATGCTGGCCACAATCCTGCCCACCCTACCCTCAAAACTGGATAATTTCACCATACCACCCACAACCCCCTCCAAACTGGATAATCCCTCCATACCACCCACAACCCCCTCCAAACTGGATAATCCCTCCATACCACCCACAACCCCCTCCAAACTGGATAATCGCTCCATACCACCCACAACCCCCTCCAAACTAGATAATCTCTCCATACCACCCAGAACCCCCCCCCTCCAAAGTGGCGAAGCTCACTGGCCACAATCATACCCCCACCCCCAAAACTGGATAAGCTCTCCATACCACCCATAACCCCCCCTCCAAACTGGCAAATTCACCACACCACCCTTACTCACACAGCAAAGTAGATAATTTCACCATGCTGGCCACAATCCTGCCCACCCTACCCTCAAAACTGGATAATTTCACCATACCACCCGCAACCCCCCTCCAAACTGGATAATCCCTCCATACCACCCACAACCCCCTCCAAACTGGATAATCCCTCCATACCACCCACAACCCCCTCCAAACTGGATAATCCCTCCACACCACCCATAACCCCCTCCAAACTAGATAATCTCTCTATACCACCCACAACCCCCTCCAAACTAGAGAATCTCTCCATACCACCCATAACCCCCCCTCCAAACTGGCAAATTCACCACACCACCCCTACCCACACAACAAATTGGCTAATTTCCCCATGCTGGTCACAATCCTGCCCCTCACCCCCAAAACTGGATAAGCTCACCATACCACCCACAACCCCCCCCTCTAAACTATATAATCTCTCCATACCACCCACAACCCCCTCCAAACTAGATAATCTCTCCATACCACCCATAACCCCCTCCAAAGTGGCGAAGCTCACTGGCCACAATCATTCCCCCCACCCCCAAAACTAGATAATCTCTCCATAACACCCACAACCCCCTCCAAACTAGAAAATCTCTCCATACCACCCACAACCCCCTCCAAACTAGATAATTTCTGCATACCACCCACAACCCCCCTCCAAACTAGATAATCTCTCCATACCACCCATAACCCCCCCTCCAAAGTGGCGAAGCTCACTGGCCACAATCATTCCCCCCACCCCCAAAACTGGATAAGCTCTCCATACCACCCACAACGCCCCTCCCAACTGGATAATCCCCCCATACCACCCACAACCCTCCTCCAAACTGGATAATCCCTCCACACCACCCACAACCCCCCTCCAAACTGGATAATCCCCCCATACCACCCACAACACCCCTCCCAACTTGATAATCCCCCCATACCACACACAACCCCCTCCAAACTGGATAATCCCTCCATACCACCCACAACCCCCTCCAAACTGGATAATCCCCCCATACCATACACAACCTCCCTCCAAACTGGATAATCCCTCCACATCACCCATAACCCCCTCCAAACTAGATAATCTCTCCATACCACCCACAACCCCCCTCCAACCTGGCTAATCCCTCCACATCACCCACAACCCCCCTCCAACCTAGATAATCTCTCCATACCACCCACAACCCCCTTCCAAACTGGATAATCCCTCCACACCACCCATAACCCCCCCCCTCTCCCCTTCCCACAATAAAAGAATATATAATTTGGCTAATTTCACTGTTCCTCTTCCAATGGTGAATCAGTGTATGTGGAGAGAGCATTACATGGTCCAGTCCGAGTTTCCTCGTGAGAATTTGAAAATAAACACACATCTTGCATCGATCACGTGACCGATGTGACTTAAGCATGCAGCGGCTGCATTGTTAAACATGGTGATCAATGTACTTTGTTTGAACAGTTTAATTTACAATTTCATCGACCGTCACGATCCGTCTCGAGGAACCCTAAATACTTCAAAGCAAACGTGTTGCCCCTCATTTACTTCCCCTCTTTGGGGGGGGGGGGGAGAGAACCCCAACGGTGGTCACATTTTGATGAACTTCTTGGGCAGCGAATGATTGTGTATTGAATTGCAATAATGTCCTGGCATAAAGCTATTGAGGTCAATAAGTATATGTGGAGTATATTGGCCAGGTACTTATTGAGACCTTCGTTTGCCAACTCTTTGGGATTTCTGGAACGTGCATTGTGGTTGGTGTGTACGTTGCGAACAATCAGCACACTTGTACTCTCGAGTGCACAACTCACACTGTAGTCCTATAATCAGTAATCACGTCACAGGTCTAAACGTAAGGGGGTGGGGGGGGGGAATCCAAAGCTAAGTGCCTTTGCCTGTTGACATTGATGAACTTCGCTGTGAAAGGTGGTTCTGCAATTGCCTACCAAAAAAAAAAGTCTCATTGACAGATGATGATGTGGTGCAAAAAGATCGAACAGTTCAAAAATGAAGTCAGAACTATGATGGACCCATGGAATCATTTGAGGCTGATGGTTGGTTCGTGGAGTGCTGCATGGCTCCACTCGCTGAAAACTCGGTGAACGGCTCGTCTCCACTGGAGGGACTGGATCTTTTGTTATGCCGGAGCCAAGCGATGTGGAACCAAGCTCGGAATCCCTGTGAGGACAATCTTGAGACCACCATCATTATGCCATTTCGTATGCTGGTTTGTGACTACTGGATATTGTGGATGGCTTATCCATCAGGCCCGTCATGACAAGCAGTGATGTGTGAACAAGGAAGGAGCTGCATTGCTGAGGAAGGACAGACGATGGCAGGTCGAGACTCATGGAGAATCAAAATGACAAAGGATTGAGAAGGTTCTGATAAACGCAAAGCAACAGCAGGGAACAATCGGATATTCCACGGACATACCAACATTACCTGGACGATAAAGCTGGTTTGGTGGTAGTTAGCAGGGATTAAAAAAAAAGAGAAGATAATGAATCGAAGTGGGATGTAATGTGAAATGGCTGTGAGCTGCAACACTGAATCAGCAGAGGAAGGAACATCATTGGATAAGGAAACAGGATGCAGATCCCACAAGTGGGCAAAGAGAAAATAAAGGAAGGCAGGTGAAGAAAATGTCTGGACTTTGAAAGGTTGACAAAAGGATGGGTTGCTGGATGAATGAGTTCAATCTGGCAGGGCTGGGGAGGTGCAGATGGCTGATGGATCAACATGAGATGTTAGATGGGAGAAGATCCAAAAAGACCACCGACCAGTAGTGCACAGTGAAAGAGCAGCAGTTGCTGTGTGAGTTTCTGGATGATGTTGATCGATTTTTAGAGCCTTGGCCTCCACAGCTACAAGGAGAATGCAGGTGTGTCGGTTTATAAAGAATAAAGATGCTCGACAGTGCATCACAAATTTTTTTTATAGGTCATAAGAAGTTCTGCAGAATTAAGGAAGGACTTTGCCTGATCCAGAATGCCCATCATGCACCTGAATTCAGCAGCCAGCTGGGAGATGTGCTCTGCCTGGAGACATCATGGTTTGTCCTAAGGGCTGAAGAGTTCAAGCGACCGATTTATTCCGAAGGTTGATCACGTAGAAGTAGATAGGTGGATTTGCTTGATGGCTCTTATGGGGGAAAAAACTGATGATGTGCAACTTGCCTGGATGAAGTCATGTTCCATTTTTAGACCAGTTTTTCATCTTTGCAAAGTCTGTTGCAAGGGATGAAGCCACTGCTATTTTGTCATTGGGAAGGGGAGCTGTTTGACAAGATGTGCATGAATCTGTAAAATGGTGAAAATAATTTTTCAAGTAAATAGAGGTCTTAAAAGAAAAACCAGCAAGCGAATAAGGCCAAACATTATGCCTTGGGTGTATAATGGTTAGCCTCAACAGGCAGAGCAGTTGATAATGATCCATGAAGAGGTTTGTGAGGTTCACATGCAGGGAGGAAGTCAGTCAATCAGGCTGGAAGGCGGCTTTGAATTCCACAGGCGAGAGTTTGACAGGCAGGGATGAGTGCCGACTGCATCAAAGACAGGGGGATATGTCCAGAGACACAGCACAGATCACCTGCTTCTGACTCAGGACCTCGATAGATTGTTGTGAGAAGCAAAGTAGCATGCCAAGAGAGGAGTGGCCATGGAGTAAACCAAACTAGTCATCATTGATTGGACTGTTGGAGAAAATGTCAACAGTGATGATGATGATGATCATGATCATCATCATCATCATCATCATCATCTATGCCCCATGCAGAGCATTGGTGCTGCTGAAGCAGTTATGATGCAACAATCCTGATCGTGTCACCATTCCGGCTGAGGAAGTCAGGGCAGAAATTTGAAATTTACCCATGGTGCCAGCGATAGCTCGCCTACTGTTCGCGAAGGACACCGTGGGATCTATAACGTCTACCAACTAATTCCGTCAGATGGGATGCCCAGTTTCACGTCCATCCGAGGGACGGAGCACACGTTGATGAATCAATCACCTACCTGTGAAAACACTGATGATATATTGCATTTATTTGTTTATTATGGGAAATATGCTGACTGGTCTGTCATCGAGTCGATTTGTTTTTCCACCCTTCTTGTGGACAGGGGTGGCATCGGCCACCTTCCCTTTAAAGCAGACGATAGGTGGTCTGAAGTGAAGTCTCTGTTGAAAATGAAAAAAACAGGTGTCAGAGCATTTCTTGAGAATACGGGCAATGATGTCATCAGGACCTTCAGCAGAGGAAATGTCAAATTTATCCAGAAACCTTTTCACCTTCTCAAGGGTGAGGGGGGGGGTCCCAGGGTCCAAATGGCAGTAGAGAGGGTTTGAAGTGAAAATAGGTTATGAGAGTGGGCACATAAGTGAGGGGAAGGGCAAAGAGGTGAGGAGGAATTCAAGACCAAAATTGTTTGGGGATTTCAAGGATGAGTTGGAGAGATTCAATATCAAAAATGGTGGAAACAAAAACCCAGTTTGAAACATTCGACCACATCATTTGCAGAGTCCTCTGTGGAGACATTTGTGGAGAGCAAGAGGAGCGAGGGGGAGCATATAGCCCGGCTTCGTCAGCCCCCACCACTAAGTCTTGGAAGAGAAATGGAGGTCAGACAGTTCTCATTTGAGATAATCTTAGGATTGTATTGTGACTTACCTGAGGGGAGAGAGACATTTATTTCCCTTCCAAGTTGAGGAAGCGAGCAACTTAAAAGCAAATGCCTTGCCAAAGGCCTCCATGCACCAAGACTGAGAATTGCATCTCAAGATATGCAGGATAGTTGCAGGCAGAATGGAGTGAATCATTCACATAATGAATATATTAACCACTCACAAGGTGTCCGAAAAGATGCCGCAGAGCTTTTTCCTTTGGCTGTCTAGTCTGAGTTTGTTTCTCAAACCAACTATAACTTCAACATTGGTGCTTCACAGGCCAGACTGTGCACACGTTGATGCAAACAATTGCATCAACGTGTGCACAGTCTCTCTGCTGGACATTAACCTGGGATATCCTGTGTGCTAGCATTAGTTGGTGGACCTTAGATCTCATGGTGTCTTCATGAAGAATAGGTGAGTTAACACTAGCACCTTAAACAAACGAATGAAAAATCACTCACTCAGTGGAGCTTGGCGAAATGGAACGGCACTCTGAAGAGAACATACCTCCGCCAGGCTGAATAGTTTACATTGTGTATGCCACTGATAGGTCAGATCTGAAACTGGACCTTAACCAAATCGAATCGGCTTGTTCTGGTCACCGAACCAACTCATCCACCGAGATTTGTCATAACTTGTCCACAACTTTTATCGATCTCATGCGATACATAGTTTTTGGCTCCATCTGTCAATGGTGAAGAATCACTTAAAAAAAAAAAAAAACTCTCGAATTCAGATCCGGATTCAGATCTTCACAAAAAATCGAATCAATCAGTCCTCGTCACACACTCACCCTGTCCACCAAGTTTCGTGTGAATTCCTCCATAACATTTTGAGATATTGTGCTATATATCGTTGTTGGCCCCATCTCTCAATGGTGAAGAATCACTTAAAAAATTCTCAGATGCGGATCTGGATTCGGATCTTCACCAAAATTCAGCGTTGCCATCCTTGGCTGGTCATCTCGATGCACAAAAAAATTCAGAACGATTGCTTGAAAACTGTGGCCAAAAATCGTGTGACAAACAGACAGACAGACAGACCGAGAAACAAACAGACAGACAGACAGACAGACCGACAAACAAACAGACAGACAGACCGACAAACAGACAGACAGACTGACCGACAGACAGACAGATAAACGCCACAGACCAACATACTTGGCAAAAAATATTTTTCACCAAGTAATAATTCCTGCCCAAATGTGCACAGGCACCACACCAGTGGTACAATTGCACCTCAGTGGTGATGCAACCAGCAAGTCAAACTAGTTATTGAATCCCAAAGCAATTTTCATTAGCCGATAATGATGAATTCAAATATCAACAATCCAGGGAGATCCCTCCGCATGGAATAACCATGTACTTTTGAATGCTTGTCCCGCAGGATTATTCGGCCGATATGTTTCCTGGTCTCACCAAGATGTCCATCAACTGCAGTGCACAGATGTTATTGGCACTCCGTGTGCACAGTGCAAACATACACCACATGGCCAAAAGTATGTGGACACCTGATCGTCCAACATCTCATTGCAAAATCATGGGCATTAATATGGAGTTGGTCACCCCTTGACTGCTATAACAGCCTCCACTCATCTGGTAAGGCTTTCCACTAAATGTTAGAACATTGCTGCGGGGATTTGTTTCCATTCAGCCACAAGAGCATTAGTGAGGTCGGGCACTGATGTTGGGTGATTAGGTCTGGCTCGCAATCGGCGTTCCAATTCATCCCAAAGGTGTTCGATGGGGTTGAAGTCATGGCTCTGTGCAGGCCGGTCAAATTCTTCCACACCGATCTCGACAAACCATTTCTGAATGGACCTCGCTTTGTGAACGGGGACATTGCCATGCTGAAACAGGAAAGGGCCTTCCCCAAACTGTTTCCACAAAGTTGGAAACACAGAATCGTCTAGAATGTCATTGTATGCTATAGTGTTAAGATTTCCCTTCAATGGAACCCAGGGACCCAACCCGAACCATGAAAAACAATCCCAGACCATTATTCCTCCTCCATCAAACTATACAGTTGGCACTATGCATTCGGGCAGGGAGTGTTCTCCTTGCATCTGCCAAACCCAGATTCGTCCGTCGGACTGCCAGATGGTGAAGCATAATTAATCACTCCGGAGAACACATTTCCATGCTCGAGTCCAATGGCGGTGAGCTATACACCACTCCAGCCGATGTTTTGCATTGCGCATGGTGATCTTAGGCTTGTGTGCGGCTGCTCAGCCACGGAAACCCATTTCAAGAAGCTCTTGACGAACAATGTTTGTGCTGACATTGCTTCCAGAGTCAGTTTGGAACTTGGTGGTGAGTGTTGCAACCGATGACAGACGATTTTTCCGCACTACGTGCTTCAGCACTCGGAGTTCCCATTCTGTGAGATTGTGTGGCCGACCACTTCGCGGCTGAGCTGTTGTTGCTCCTTGATGCTTCCACTTCACAATAACAGCACTCACAGTTGAATGGGGGCAGCTCGAGCAAGGCAGACATTTGATGAATGGACTTGTTTGAAAGACGGCATCCAATGATGGTGCCATGTTGAAAGTCACTGAGCTCTTCAATATGGCCCATTCCACTGCCAATGTTTGTTTATGGAGATTGCATGGCTGTGTGCTTGATTTTATACACTTGTCAGCAATGGGTGTGGCTAAAATAGCCGAATCCACTGATTAGAAGGTGTGTCCGCATACTTTTGTCCATGTAGTGTACTAATGTAGGCACAGCGGGAACAAATACCCAAATCAATCTATGAACCCTCGGCATAACTTGTACATTGAAACATAGCATCACCATTCAGCATTGCCAGGTGAATAAATGAGCACCAAAGGGGGACTCCTTCACTGTTTGAAATCCTTAGGATGTGTGCTGCGAGATTTCAGGCAATCAATGTCACTTGACATTGAAGTAAAACACAGCCTAGATCTTCAGCATTTAGCATTTCGAGAATCCCAACAGGCATCTCTCAGACAAATTGACTGCGAGTCGAAGACCACTCTCATTGATCTACACAGACTCAACATTTTTCTTCTTAGCAAAGTTGTTCTGGCAAAATTGATATTACTGTTGTGTGAAGTGGTGTGCTCATATTGCTAACAGTAACCATATTTATTCTGTAGAGTGGAGACACCCCAAGGTTTGGCAAAGAGAAGAGTTCTCATTTCATGTAATTGAAGATAGATGGATAAGAACAAAAATATCTGCAAAAAAGAAAAGAAAAATGTAGTTGAGCGATCCCTTAACATTAACAATCACATGCTCAAAAGCGACAACTCGCAACGACTTGCAATTTCCACAAGACAACATGGACAAGTTCCAGCTTCCTTGAGCATTCAGGGAATCCAAACCTGAAGAAGTTGCCACTCCATTTGCAAGAACAAATGAACGTCATATTGCTGACAAAATAACCATTTAATGTATTGGTATCGGTGCAGAAGAAGCATTATGTGGAATGTCAGACATCGTAAGTAATTAATGAAGAGCGATAGTGCGATGCTTCCAGCGCACGGTAATGCCTGACCACTCTGTATTCCGGTCAGAAGCAAACTTGGCACGAGGTGAGAGTAAATACCCACAATGAAGAACCCTCTCTTAGTCGACATGGACACCCTGACTTCAAGCCAGTAAAGAGGTGTCATAAAGCCACATGATGAACAAACTAGGGGCTTTACGCATTGGCGAGCACTTGAGGATCAGGCATTCTCTAAGCAGCGGCAGCTCTGACCAAAGGGCTTTGATAAAGCACAGGATTTGCCCTGAAGATTATTAACAAAAGGAACCGAGCAGTTATTTATCGATTGTTGATACTATAGAGTTCTGCAGGTGTTGGCATGTTGATGAAGCTGGTCGTGTGCATTAGATCCATCCATTTGTCATGTCTTACTTTTGAGGATTGTACAAACCGATGAGACAATATCTGCTTGTTCCGCACCAAAGGTGAAGCTTTTCATCGAATGTGGGCTGGCAGAGTATAATCGTGCACTTCGATTCCACTCATTGACCGGGTTGTGCTGCTCATCGAGATTGATGGCTCTCCATGCGTGCAATTCGCTGGAAATGGAACTTTGGTGAAATGGATATGACGCGAGCAGCTGTGAATACCGCAGATGATAGTGTCCACGTAGTTACCCAGACAGTGCATCCAAACCCCACGACCACTGGCCCTATTGGGTGTCCACATATGCCAGTTCCGGCCCCGATACCGCTGCCTGGGTACAACAATATCACAACCGTTCCACCATTCGTACCTTCGGTTCATTCGCTGTCACATCCACATCTGTTTTCCATTAAATCCTGTTTGCAGGTCGGATCAAGCATGTGGAATGGATTTTTCATTCATCAATGAAAGGAAGCGTTGTACCTCATGAGCCTCCGGCACACAAGAGGGGCTGACAAATAATGGCACGTGACCTTTCCCGCGCCCCGTTTTTAATTGAATTAAGATTTAAACTTCCCTTTTGCACTTTGCCGAATCGTCGGTTTGTTCAAGACAGATTTACACTTTCCTGGGTTGTTTGGGCTGCTCGATGGCACATGTGTGGCAGAACTCCAAGACCACATGGGACCTTGCGGACACTAAACGTATTCAAACTTGTCCGATCGTTTACATCAACAGCAAAAAAAAAACAACTCCAGTTGCCCGTCTGCTCCCAAGCCTCAATAGATCCAAGTATAAGCATTCCCTGCATGGCTCGTATAAGACTCATACACAATTCCTATAAGTACACAACGGATGGATTACAATGAGTTATTTCAAAACTGAAGGCACCACCAACTACGCCAGTAGCAAAGCTGCCAGCCAACCGACGGGTTAGGACCGACGTTTCGACCACAGAGTGGTCTTCATCCAGGACTGTGCAGGCAACGTGTGCTTGGTCTTGAGTGTCCAAATTCGGAGGGGGCATCATGTGAATACAATAGAATGAGATAGAGAGAGAAAAAGTGGTTTTCATCAATGTCTCCGCGTTTTAGGGAAATCTCTCATCGAAGAGTCAGTATTTAGGACCTCGAAGGCCAGCCGGAGCAAACATAGACCAGAGATGCCCTAATGAGGTAAAGTGGCAAACACACACAGAAAAACTTCAAGAAGGTTGTGGGGGAGACAATGGCACATGGCTTGAAGGTACAACGGCGGCAGGAGGGGTATAAAGACTCGCGGATTGACACAAACTTGGAACATGTGAGGGAACCGGCTTAAAGGCCGAGTATTGTGAGAGATAAAGGTGTGTCTGATGTTCACTTCACAACACACCTGGCATGATGTACTGCATGAGGCAGTGCATCTCATTATTGGCGCTTCATCAAAAGGTTATCTGGACCAGTAAGCAAGATACGTTAATATATATTATGTATATATATATATCAATACCAAAACTGAATAATACTGTTAGATTTGGCATTATCCTAGTTTTCCTAGTTTTGTGATTATGAATAGTCTAATGGTGCTGGTGTCCATACAGGTTAATCTGCATTAGCCATGGGAATTGTACTCCAGCATTGATATTCTGTAGAATAAGGCCAACAGTCATTCCCGAAGGAGTCATTTGGATCCGAGCACAGAATTAAACAGTACCCAGATTTCTGGAGCACAGCTTTTGCCTTTACTTTGACCAAACTCCATTCAGCTCATTGGATGTTGGTGAGAGGTGAGGTGTGACATATGAATATACTGTGGTTGCAAAACATTATACATACAGGACCTGCTATATGACGGCAATAAAGGAATATCTTTACGGTTCTGGCTGTTGATTTGCCATATTCTGTCGTTTTTCTGGCCTCACATTGTCGATCTCACTGTTCTTGTGCCATTGGGCCTCGTTCCCTTTCGCTTAGTGCTGAATACATAAACAGGCTTTCAACAGTGTGTGTACAGGAACACATCACACACGAAAGCACATGACAGGAATGACAATACATACGCAACGCCTCTTCTCATACTGCAGTGCGTTAACCCTCGGCCCTCTGTTGTTCTGCTCTTTCTTCCATGAGCCTCGACACTGGTATCCGGTACATAACATATATACTAATAAATGTGTGTGTGTGTGTGTGTGTGTGTGTGTGTGTGTGTGTGTGTGTGTGTGTGTGTGTGTGTGTGTGTGTGTGTGTGTGTGTGTGTGTGTGTGTACGCATCAGTGTGTCTCCTCCATACCTCCAAAACCATAAAACCTAACATTCTGAAAGTTTGCATGCATACTACAAAAACTCCAAGGAAGTGCAAGACTGAAAATGGTTTGTTTGGGTTAATTAAAACACCTCTTTTGAAGATATAAATTAACGGCCTTATTTAATAACAAGTCTGAAGACGACGATGGTTCACGAGCGGTATTTGACAACGTAGATTGTTTCAGAAGTCAAGGATGAGACAATGTGATAATTTTTGACCAAGTTATAAAAATGATCAACATGATGTGGTACGGGTGACAGGTTATTAGGTGCAAAATGTCGAAAACCCGGTTTCGTTCAACAACTTTCAAAATTTGACCTTTGCATAACCTTTAAAAGGTCACAAAACAATGTTGTGGACATTAAAATAAGGAAACAGGATACGTCCTATAGCTTATTGGAGTTAGTTCGTCGAAGAAGGTCGAAAACCCGGTTCGATTCCCACAACTTTGAAAATTTGACCTTTGTGAACTTTAAAGGTCAAAGGTCAAGGATTATGACCTTTGGTGCAAAACTTCCTCCAGAACATTCCAGGAACAATATAACGTCATATAGGCTATACGGCATTTCACACTCCTCGGATTATCCATACTTTGATGAAATCAGCATAAAAACAAACTTGAAGGGGGTGCCACGGGCAAGGTGTTCGAGATAGAGCAAAATGGTTTGAAGACTTTCGGTGGGGAATGACCTCAAGATTATGCATAAAAAATATTGTCATCCTCGCTCTCAAAGTTTGGGCGGTCGTATGATTTTTATGACAAAATTCGCAATTTTCAAAGTTTGTGACCTTGTGACCTTGACCTTGGGACGAAAATGAAAAATCGAGCTCCGTGGGGGTATGCAGGTGCTATTGGGCTAACCAAATACTGAAATCCCGGCCAGATTCGACAAACCCCCTCGGAGAAGATGCAAATAGAAATCGGCTACCCCCTAAAAACACGTTTTTTGGGCGTCGCTCCACCCATAATGGGCACACCATGCCCATTCTCAGGAAAACACAACTAGATCATGATATAAACCTCCCACTAAAATTTTATCAGGATCGGATCAAAACCCACGGAGCTATGCTCGGGACAGACAGACAGACAGACAGACATACATACAGACAGACAGACAGACAGACACACCCATAACAAATATAGTGGTCACTTACTGACTCGTGAACCAATATCCTTCATCAGGCAATCTTCGGCCACCTCGCTCTCTGGGGGTCTTCAGGCGTTTCCTGGGTAACCTCACTGGGGTCTGAAGACGCCATGTTTTTATAGCCTGCTCAACCATCACTTGACTTGGAACAGGCCGCACCAATTTCTTTACGATAAAGTTTTTTTTTTCTTCACTTTCCTCACTCATATTCTCGAATGTCCATTCGTCATAGCTATGAATCGATGTAAACATCGCTTGTATAAGTGCTATAGTTTTCAAATGAGGAGCTTTGAGCGATTTCATGCATTAGATGGGACAATTTTCCACGATCCATATAATTAATGTGTATCTTCGAAATATTATTTCGGTTTTTAGGACCGGACATCGTCCTGACTAAATAAGTGTTGAAATCTCTTGTGAAATCTGATAATTTAAAGAAATAACGAAGCCGATATACCTCTTTACTTTTTGCAAGCAAGGCTATGTTCCCTCCTTCTCCATAGAAACACAAAAAAAATGTTTAATTTCTAAAGCATTAAACTTATCTTTTTCTACTGTTTGGAGAATTGTGTTGAGTGAACAAATTTTTTTTAGGAACGTGCCAAAATTAACTAGCTTCATGGAGCTGTGTATGATTTAATGCATTCACTGCTGGACCTGGCACCCTGTCCCCGAGATGGACTGCCTATCAATTGCATATGCCAGATCTGTGTCTACATTTTCAGAGGTTTCACGAGATGCTCTGCAGGGAATCAAAGCAAATCTAGTGAAAAACCGAAGTAAAAAAAAACAAAACAGTTATAATGTTTCCGCAGATCCCGAACTGATGTACCACATGATGCATGCACAGAGGACCAGGAAAGATGGCGGATTATATGCAATGTTAATTTCACGAGTGATTGTTCTTTGCGATGTCTCCAGGGTTGTTCTGCATTAAGCTGTAACCCTTTTAGAGATGAAGTCATTATTTGAAAGAATTAATTTTATAAATAAATGTGGAAAAATTTCAGGCCCAGGGTCCTCTGGCAAACCGTATCAGTGCACTGGTACAGTTTGCCAGAGTGGCAGAGTGACTGGTATTGCTTGCTAGAGGACCTGGCTTCGATTCCTGGTCTGGGCCCGGTAGTTTTTCCACATATGTTTATGATGTTCTATCCTGTTCATTTCTAATTACATTACTCCACCCCCTGTGGTGTTTAGTAGCCAATATGGATGTGTCTACCCACAGGAGAAAGACTCTCTCGAGAGCAGGCCCGAGCTGATCTATCGGTTGGCAGTGAGTGCCCAGAAAGCAGTGAGAGAAAGACAGTGACACTTGTATATGTGGAAGAATTGCGTTGTACAGCTGGTGGGTTACCCAGATAGCTCAGTTGGCAGATCACTGGTATGGTTTGCCAGAGGACCTGGGTTCGATTCCTAGTCTGGACCTGTAGTTTTTCAACATATATTGATGATGTTCTATCCTGTTCATTTCAAATCCATTGTATTTCAGTAACTGCTGTGTGCAGGTGAAGACCAGCTTTCAAGTTAAAGGGATCCTATATGATTTGCAGTGACAGCCTTGCCAACCGTTCCTGATGAACCATTTAATTGGAGTACTTGCATAAGTGATTAGGCCAATTGCCAAATGCCTTTCAATTGATAGCGGAACCACGCTACATCCTTCTGAGTAAATAGTTCACTCAATGCGGGCACTTTTGACCGCCACTACACCCTGAGCGAGTCGTTCGTGTTCCGTCACCCTGAGCGAGTGGGTCGTACTCCATCATTCTGAGCAAGTGGTTCATGGTCCGTCACCCTGAGCGAATGGTTAGTGCTCCGTCACCCTGAGCGAGTGATTTGTATTCCATCGTTCTGAGCAAGTGGTTCATGCTCCCTCGTTCTGAGTGAGTTGTTGTGAAATAACACCCAATTTCCGAGCCATGTGTTGTATTAATGTGCTTTTTAAATTACTGAGCCAATCTTTTTTTTCCATCTGTCACATGCAGCTGCTTATAAAGAATAATGTTTGTGAACATATCCCTGAAACGTGTATATATATATATATATATATATATATATATATATATATATATATATATATATATATATATATATATATATATATATATGCACCGTTGTTTTTCAGTGAAAGCTACTCAAGGTTTCTGGGTTGCATACAGTGAGTACTGCAGTTGGTAATCACACTGACTCTTACCTGCCGATTCCCGAAAAATTGCCAATATTGGCCATGCATGTGTGTATGTGTGTTTTGTTCATAAAGAACCTCTCTTTGTCCCATCCTTGCTCTACCCCCTTCCAATGTAGTGCAGCACCCTCCTCCCACATTCTCTCTCTCTCTCTCTCTCTCTCTCTCTCTCTCTCTCTCTCTCTCTCTCTCTCTCTCTCTCTCTCTCTCTCTCTCTCTCTCTCTCTCTCTCTCTCTCTCTCTCTCTCTCTCTCTCTCTCTCTCTCTCTCTCTCTCTCTCTCTCTCTCTCTCTCTCTCTCTCTCTCTCTCTCTCTCTCTCTCTCTCTCTGTGTGTCTCTATCTCTGGACATATCTGAATGGTGGTTATGTCTGAATGGTATTTGTCTCTGGAAGTGTCCAGGCAGGGTTTGTCTCCGGACACGCCCAGGAGGGGTTTGTCTCTGGACGTGTCCGTGCAGAGTTTGTCTCCAGACATATCTGAGCAGTGTTTATCTCTGGCCAGCTTGGCTCTGGACGCGTCCGGGCGATGTTTATGCCCACACGAGAGTTTATCTCTGGATCTTCTTTCTCGTATGAGCAGTAGAAAATGGATTTCAGACATATTTTGTTTCCATCTTCACTGTTATTTTCTGCAGAATCATTTTGATGAAAGAGTATGAATCGTAATTAACGCTCCACCACACATCTGCCTTCCCTTCCTCTCACCTCACACTGTCTTCCCTTCCCCCCTCCCTCCTCTCTCCCCTCCCTCCTCTCTCCCCCTCCCCTCTCTCCTTTCCCCTCCATCTCTTCACTCTCTCTACCCCATCCCTCTCTCACTCTTTCCCCTCATTTAGTATTACCATCAGCGAAGAAACGGTGGTATTTGCTAGTGTGTGTGTGTGTGTGTGTGTGTGTGTGTGTGTGTGGTTTGGGCTAGTTCTCTTAGTTCCAGAGAAAGGAAATCTTAATGCCACAGCATACAATGACATTCGAGACGATTCTGTTCCTCCAACTTTGTGGCAACAGTTTGGTGAAGGCCCTTTCTTGTTTCAGCATGACAATGCCCCTGTGCACAAAGTGAGGTCCACACAGAAATGGTTTGTTGAGATCGGTGTTGATGAACTTGACTGGCCTGCACAAGGCCCTGACCTCAACCCCATCAAACACCTTTGGGATGAATTGGAACGCCGACTGTGAGCCAAAGTCTCTGTCAATGGTGAAGAATTACTTTAAAAATTCTAGTAGTCAGATGCGGATCCGGTTCTTCAGCAAAATCTAATCAGTTCGTCCTTGTCACACACCGAACCTGTCCACATAATTTAATCCAGATCCGTCCACAACTTTTTGAGATATCCTGTTCACAAACAAACAAACAAGAAGAAGAAGTTGTGCAGAGCACGATACTTGCAAAATCCATGAGACTAATTTGACCTCAAAAATAATTGGTGGTTGATTTCAATGACCAAATATGCAACTCCTCTTCAAATTTCAAGTGAATCATATGAAAATTGTCAATTTTAGAAGTTTGGACTATGTTGACCTTTTGATCCATGTTGACTTCAAAAATTATAATTGGTGTCGTCTGGTCGCTAAAGGTAGAAATTCGACAAAACATTCACTGATTGTACAAAAGCACCAAATTTGGTACACAACTTCCTTGGCCAATAAGATCTAATTTTGGAAGGGGAGCCAAGGTCAAGGTCACCCATGAAGGTCAAGGTCAAAAGGTCAAAAATGACATTTTCTGTATTTCCAGAGAGCACGCCTAGCTCTATCAAAATACTCTGTTACAAATCAGTTCGTCACCCTCATTTGCATTCTATACACATCACTAATGTCGAAATGTATTAAAATCGTATTACTAAGTGGCATAAAAATCTGATTTCCCACGTTAGTACCATGGGAATGGTCAGGACCGTAAAAATCTCGCCAAAACCTTTACCTACTAGATACCAGCAACAAACTTGCTACACAGCATACTTGGACCATAACCTGCATTTTCAGAAGGGGAGCCCAAGTCGAGGTCACCCATGAAGGTTAAGGTCAAGGTCAAAAACGTCAAAAATAACATTACTGTATTTTCGGAGAAGATGAATCGCTGTATCTAAATACGGTCACAAATTATGCAATATGTTTCATCTATGTTTTATATACAACGGAAATGGCAAAATATCTTCAAATCACATTACAAACCTGCATAAACCCCAAGTTTCCCCACTTTAGTACCATGTCCTGGATCAATTCTCTCAAGTTAAATGGGCCGGGACCTGATCAACATAAGTGACATTGGGTAAAGATGGGTTATTGTACCCCATACAAACAAGGTACGACACCTTGTTTGTTACGACAAGGTACGACCGATCTGAGATCGGGATGAGTAGTCGAATCTCGGCGACAGTAGGTTCCTCTTCCAGTCCCCTCGCGAGACGCATATGGGAAACCACAAATCGGATCATTCGCCAAATCGAATTTGTTATGGCAAGATTTGTGCCAACGAGCCTTGTTTCGGATGAAACACTGCTGTCCCAGAACTACCATACCCCACATTGACGGGAAGTGCATTCATTTCCTGAAACAGCCCAACGTTCTGAAGGAAATTGGTGTATGCTGCACCATTTCCATCCCATGAGTTGGAATCGAGGGGACAACGTAATTCCTCTGCAGATAGTGACTGGCACACGACACAAAGGTCCCAATCAACCCGGCACGCGACCTGGAAATAAGAAGAGTTATAATAAAGGAGTTGTCTGTCTCTGTACCTATCGGGACTAAATTAGGATATTGTCAAAATATACATCCAGAAAGCCCTAGTTATGCCAACAGGCTGATTTCGTCATCAGGTTGGACTCCCCGACACAAAAATGCAGGAATTTTTGAAAAAAATATAGGAATTAACTTGGTACAATTGAAATTATAGTATTTATAACCGACCTGAAATTATTTAAAGTCCCACTTTCAAGTAGAATTGAAAAAAATCAAAAGTTGGTTTAAAAATTAGAGCACAAAATTTACACACAATTTGAAATCACCATGCTTGTTATTTATTATGATTGATTCTATTTGTATATGTGCAGAACTGACTTTTCATAAAACATTGCTTAGCCATTAGATTCGATAATAATCATTCACAAAATTGTCAAAAGTGGTAAAATCAGCAAATGGATAAGGTGGAATCATGTCAAATTAAAAGAGTCTCAGCACTGGTACACTTTCTGTTTTGATTGGGCCCTCAGGGCATGACAATAGGATTGCTGCTCCCTCTCAGGAATAAATAGGCAATCATAAAAAGCTGTTTCACAACTAAATAAAGGTCTAGGATAACCTTTGTTTGATGGAAGTTTCAACTCTGTGGCATATTTATAGGTTAGGTAATTAGAAAAAGACTTCAAAAAAGGTCTCCGCACTGGCACACTCTCTGTGTCGTGGGGGTCACTCCCCTTCTTGCCCTTTTTTTGGCTTCTTGCCCTTCTATACTACACCCCTCCCCTCCTGCTGAGAATTATCGCCATCATAAAATGTTCAACTACATAAAAGGCTTGTGTTCTCTCTCATCTGATTGAACACAAAAATGAAGGCCAGCCTACCCAGCCCTCCTCCTGGCCTTATCATCATCGATTACGATTGATCGATCATCTTCCTCCAAGGTCAAACCGGATCAGCAATTGATGATCAATTTTATTCTCCAATCATGGCAAAATTCACTCCACAATATCACACATGATGCCTATTATCTCTCATTTAATTAGTAATATGCTTTCTTTGTCATATCAATGAGAACAAATGACTGAAAACAAATTTCTGAGCAGATTACAAATTAAAAACACACTTACTGCCACCAGTGCCGCCATTTTGTCCGCATTCCAGTGGTTCCTCCGCAACAATAGGAGCATTTTTGGGCATGGCGAAACACGAAAATTTGAAGGCCTATGAAAGCTGCCAATGCAATTTCTGTGCTTGGCTCCCCCTTCCAGAATTGTATAGTACATCATATAGAAGCCCTGCACCAAGTTTGGTGCTTTTGTCTAGTCAGTAAATGTTTTTACCCTAAGCGTCTGGACTCGTGGTTGAATTCAGTGACCTGAAATATAAATTCTCTTCAAATTTCAAGTCAATCGGATGAAAATTCAGGAATTTAGAAATCTCACCTAAGTTGTTGACCTTTGGCCTTGTTGACCTTTTGAACTTTTGACCTGAAAAACAATAGGCTTTTTCCTTGTTCCAAACTCTACCATGTAGTGAAGATTCGTGAAGATTGCTTTAAAATTGTGACCTATAGGTGACAAACAGACAGACAAACAGACAAACGAACACAAACAGACAAATAGACAGATATACAAAATCAACTGACCAATATACTTGAAAAATCTTCGATTTTGCAAGTAACAAAGACAGAAAGGGGTGAAAACATAACCTCCTTCACTTTCGGTGGCAGAGGTAACAAACAAAATGTGTCCCATCGACAATCTATTCATAAAACTCAACATCATGAAAACCAGAGGAGAATTATTCAAGTTGTGATCAAAAAGGTGTTTTTTGTTAATTTTGTCACAATCATTAAAAGTAGGTCAAGGACGCTAATCAAATATCAGGTGCACAACTTCAGTGCAGGTTCACTATTATGATGCAATAATATATTGGAAGGCCCAGCAGTCTTTGAGATTCGATAGTGGCAAAATTGAGCGATGACAAAAAATGCAATTTTTGACCAGCATTTCACCTTGACCTTTTACCTGCAGGGGCATGATGTAAATGAAGCTTAAATGCACCTTGATCGATGCTATCTAGAGAGGGCAATTTCGTTCCGATCCGACAAACCTGAGTCGAGTTTTGGTGAAAAAATATTAACATGTCTATAATGAGATCATGACCTTAAAAATTTGGTCAAGGTCAAATAAAATTATGTTTGAGGGGGAAACTTGCTGGGAAATATAATTTCTTTTGTTTTGCAGATCAGGAAACAGCACATTCTGCTTGTTAAGCCTCCCCCTATACGATAGGATTATTCATATTGCAGGGTTTGTTTCTACAATTAGTAATTAATGTCAACCCCACAAACTTTGTTTTCCCATTATTGATGCAAAATTTCATTCTGAAAGTCACAATCAGCCCCGGTCTTCTGACACTATTATACGGCTCGGAAAATGGGAGAAATTGGAAGAACAAAAAAAAACCTTTTCTAAGTGGTGGTTTCATCCTCCTCGGTGTCTAAGGAAATCTGTGGTTCCATTAACAATTGGGGGCACTAATTGTAGAAACAAACTCTGAAATATTTTTTGCAAAATTTACAATTTGCAAAATAAAAGAGAATTCATATTTACTCGCAAGTAGCCCGTGCCCGCACGGGATTCTAAACAGGGAAGGGATGGGGAGGCAAAAATGCAAATGGTGTCTTCTGTCATCAAGCCGGCAAGCTGGGAGCAACAATTCGCATTTATTTCCACATCTGATGTAATTTAAATGCTCTAATGGTGGTGAGGTGCTCCATTTCAAACTATTTGTTCCATATACAACATGTAACTTTTTGATGCGTAGGGTCCGTCATAAAAAATTGTATTGGTGTCAAAGCCAGCGACCAATCGCAAATTGATAGTGAGATTGCATATGTAAAAGCGTTAAACTTTGGCCCACACTCCAGTCTCCAACCCCTGTTTACCAATGTGTATGTAATAAATGAATGCATCAAAAGAGGATGACTGCTTGGAGTTCAAGATCACAGTTTAGAGTATTATTCTGTATCTTAATCAAAGTAACACAGTGAGCACTGAAAAAGTCATATTGGTGACTTTTAAAAAAGCTTATTGTTCACTTCATTTATGAAACGAATTTTGGATGTTTTTATTTATTTTTGCTACATTATTGTAAAATCTAACTTATAGCTGAGCAGTGGACATTGATGCTCCCTGTCGCCCTTGTTAGTCAAATGTGAACCCATGTTCTGGCAGTATAATGGGTTAAAGCACACTTGGTCAGTGAAGCAGGAAGCAATAATTTGACATTCAGCTCGAGCACCGGCACACAATAGTCCACCTTTGTAAACTGGGAAGGTACTGTTGCCATGTCCTCATGGACAGGTCAAGCGAAGGATTCACTCATCACCTCATCACAGGGTCCTCAAAAGTAGTGACATTAAAAAGTACAATGAGAAATAAGCCCTCATGGAAATGGTCAACCCAATAAAAACATCCATCATAAAGCAGCATCTTAGCTTGAACTGTAATCGAGAAACCCGAGGAAGCATGCACACGCAAGTGAAACTATGCATGCAAATAGATAACCACAGAAAGAAATCTCCAACTTATACTACATACTGGAATGCCACAAACACACAACACACACCTAGATTAGGGAAATGTCTAATATTGCAGGAAGTCATAAACAAGCAAAAACAAATGGATGTATGGAGAAATGTACAATACCAAATTCAGGTGTTCGGGTACGCTTTCACAAGCATCCCACGTCACTCTAAACTATTTTGATTGCCTCCAATGATGCTGTGAATGCAGAGTATGGACTCTGAACTGATGAACCCAATTCCATCCACTTATAGATAGATGAAAGGGCTAATTGTGTATCGAAGAACCCTTTTCAATTAACAGACTGCAAATGCAGAGTGGTAACAGTGTAGACTATTGCAGATGGATGTTCAGCGAACATTGGCGAGACCCTCCACTCACTGTCATACTGCTTGTACATAAATATAATATCAAAACATATTTTAGGATCGCAATACCATCCTCCATCGGCCTGTGTGCTGCAGGACTGGTCAAGCAACACAACATGGACATCAGTCGTTTGAAAACCTGCTCTCTAGGATGAACATTAAACTTACCACCATGGTTTCCACAAAGGAATCCAATCGAGAATATTTGGTATCATCTGCAAGGCTACCACAAGAAGCCACATCCACAGCTACCATCATTTGGATCCAATACTTTTGTGGAATTGGTGCCAAATATCACCAGATGTCCTTTACAATCAGGTGGTATCAATATATGACCAGCTTCCTGGTATCCTGTGTTGGAGTGGTGACCCATCGAGGAGTGTTCCCAATAGCCCAGGAGACTGCTTAAGCAGCAGCAATGCTCTGCACAGAGTACGGTACCAATGCCTGCTCCGCATCAAACCCTCTATAACATGCATTCTGTAAAAAATTTGCCCAAATACGGTATGGTGCGAGCACAGTTGTGGTGGACAGACAGTTATTCCATTTGTGATGAATCTTAAATATTAACAACCCAAAAAGGTATTTAATGTCCCGGGCATATTTAATGTGCTGCGGCAAATTCCTGGCCAACAACTCTTCGGTCAACGCTTCCTGTTAAATATTCCGGATGGTGGTAACCGGCAAATTCTGGAGCTTTCTCCGAGTCATGGTGTTCCTCAAGTAGATCTTGAATCTGCTTGATTTAATTGAGGTGAGAATGCTTTTTCAAATATGGCAGCTGTTACTGGTTATGGTCAGGAACAGCTTCAGCAGGTTGTGCATATCATATAAAAACGAACCTTGTATGCATTGGATTTGTTCAATACATCACATAAGAGTCGACAATGATGTAAGCTCCTTGATGGCAACTACAGATGATTGTATCAGAACTGGTAGACTTTTGTGTTCCTATCTTGTGAATGTTCAAGTGCTTGTTGTACGCTTCCAGCAGTGTATCAGGTATATCCAATGGTTTCCAATCGAAATGCTCAATTTTACCTGGACCCCCTATCCTCCATGCAGGAATTTGGAATTGGATAACGGTTTGCATTCGCCTAAAACCCTCCTCTTTTTGGAGTACACCATGGGATCTTGAATGTCCATGAGTACGTATACATTTCCGTTCATATTAGCAGAAAGTCAGCATGTTGTTGGGGAAAGATGCAGCAACACAAAAACAATTTAGTTATTTTCAATGATGAGGCAGATGTTGGGAATGGAGCAGGTTCTCGAACGGCGACCATATGCTTATGATGTGGGCATGCAATTCTCTGGCTGTTTGTGAGATGGCAAATGAGCCTCCCATCAACAGCATCGATGTTACAGAATCATTATTTCCTGATCTGCAAAGATCAAATACACACATGTGCAGACATAGATGCATGCATGTACATACAAACTTGTACATGCATACATCATCATCATCAATGTACCATCCCTGTTATAGATTGCCAGTGTTGCCAAAGGTGTTCCTGGGCAAGGGTAATGCTGTGTGGTTTCCTTGGGCCAGGTGGTTTCCTTGTGCCGGGTGGTTTGCTTTGCGGGCTGGTTTATTTGTGCCGGGTGGTTTGTTTGTGCTGGGTGGTTTGCTTTGTGAGCTGGTTTGTTTGTGCCGGGTGGTTTGTTTTATGCCAAGTGGTTTGTTTGTGCCGGGTGGTTTGTTTATGCCGGGTGGTTTGTTTATGCCGGGTGTTTTGTGTTTGCAGAGGTGGTTTGTTTATGCAGAGGTGGTTTGTTTATGCAGAGGTTGTTTGTTTGTGCCGGATGGTTTGTTTGTGCCGGGTGGTTTGTTTGTGCCGGGTGGTTTGTTTTATGCCGGGTGGTTTGTTTGTGCCGGGTGGTTTGTTTTATGCCGGGTGGTTTGTTTGTGCCGGGTGGCTTGTTTGTGCCGGGTGGTTTGTTTTATGCCGGGTGGTTTGTTTTATGCCGGGTGGTTTGTTTGTGCCGGGTGGTTTGTTTGTGCCGGGTGGTTTGTTTATGCAGAGGTGGTTTGTTTATGCAGAGGTTGTTTGTTTGTGCCGGATGGTTTGTTTGTGTCTGGTGGTTTGTTTGTGCCGGGTGGTTTGTTTGTGCCGGGTGGTTTGTTTGTGCCGGGTGGTTTGTTTTATGCCGGGTGGTTTGTTTTATGCCGGGTGGTTTGTTTGTGCCGGGTGGTTTGTTTGTGCCGGGTGGTTTGTTTGTGCCGGGTGGCTTGTTTGTGCCGGGTGGTTTGTTTTATGCCGGGTGGTTTGTTTTATGCCGGGTGGTTTGTTTGTGCCGGGTGGTTTGTTTGTGCCGGGTGGTTTGTTTGTGCCGGGTGGTTTGTTTTATGCCGGGTGGTTTGTTTTATGCCGGGTGGTTTGTTTGTGCTGGGTGGTTTGTTTGTGCTGGGTGGTTTGTTTTATGCCAGGTGGTTTGTTTGTGCCAGGTGGTTTGCTTGTCCCGGGTGTTTTTGGTTCTGCTTGGTGGTTTGCTGGTGCTTCCACCCAGTTAGTCAGGACAGAAATTTGTAATTTGCTCATTGTACTGGTGAAAGCTCGGCAACTCTTCACAAAGGACATGTCCATCAACGAACAAATGCTCGCAGACAGGACACCCATTTTAATGTCCATCTGAGAAATGGCACACACATTCATGTATCACCCTGCATGTGAAACACCAGGA
The DNA here is from genome assembly GCF_056783735.1 of Eptatretus burgeri. NCBI lineage: Eukaryota > Metazoa > Chordata > Myxini > Myxiniformes > Myxinidae > Eptatretus > Eptatretus burgeri. The sequence continues at coordinate 70,210,306 of NC_140969.1, forward strand.
TGGCATTTCATAGTTGTGTCGAGATTCGAACCAAAGCTTGACGTATTAAAGGCGACTACATAGAGGCGACTATAGTACCTCTAGACTCGAGAGTATCCTGCCAGTTAGCTTGCAGAGAAACGCAGACTTCAGAAATTGTATAATGGATGCATTGCAGGTGCCCCCTCTTGGTCAGGACCCTTGCAGCAAGTGCTGGTCTGGAACAGGTTCATGGTCACCATTCCATTTAAGTGTGTTTGTGTATGTATATGTAGTTCCTTCCAGTGCTTCCACAGCAAGAGTAGGATCTCACACACAAACTCTGCTTGTTATACCCTCAAAATCCTTCTTTACAACCATGAGCCTCCATCTAAATTGAAGGTTCAAACACGAGTCCCAGATCAGACAGCTTTTTAATGCCAAGAACAAGTGGCTACACTCTACAGAAACAATTGCCCACTATCAATATTGTCACAAGAACCAAAATAAACAAGTTAATGTTTCACAAAGCCGAAACCTTCAAAGTTTGAAAATATTTATTTTCCCACAAGGAAATTTGCCCGAATTTTGTACAAGGAACTGCACAAGGAAATTTGCGCAAGCAGATGGGACACTGGTCAGCTTTGCACCCATCGGAGGGACTGCAGCCTGTGCGATGCAACGCCTGGCCTGCAAATCCAATCCAGCGGTTTGGAGTCAAGTCGGGAATCGAACCCAGACAAGACAGCTCAAAAGGCAGGTGTACTAGCTTTGCCCAATCTTGTCGAAGTATTTCCCCCTGCTGACCACAGCTCACTAATCTACAGTCCACCCTTTGTTTTTAAGACTACATTAACTTCTGGGTGAAAGGGTGGACATTATTGCGATGAAAGGTCATGACTATTAACTCAAACGATGGATATTATCGTAAAGTCATTTCATATTGACAGGTTTATGTCACCGAACTCTGCAGCGTTACATTGCAGTTATGATTCGAATGTTAAAATGTAGCTTTACATTTCCAACACAGGTGTGCTCGCTAACACTGTGAAAGCTATTGGTTGGGAGAGGCAAAGCGGTGCAACATCGAGGCTTATTGAAGAGCGAAGGTTATTCCCACATCTGTAATCATGAGTAAAAAAAACGAATATATAAAATAATAAAAGTGAGGCTTCAGAGAAAACGTTTTGTTTCTCAGTGGTGCAACGACAACAACGAAAAAAGGAAATCTTGAAGGTGACTCACGGAGTGGCATCGAGTACAGTTAAGGCATTTTGAGTTTTTCACATGAATCAAGGATGTAAACCCATACTAAGGAACCCACACAGACATTACCGATGTATGGTGGTGTTAGAATGATAGTGCAATCGCGAAAATTAGAAAACCTGCCCATTTTGTAGTCGGCTATTTGAACGCAGTCCTAAGCACACCAATCTTTGATTCAAAAATGCTATGATTTTAAATGGACCCATTTAGTTGTTGCTACAAGTTCGACTGTACTATAGCATTCCATTTCCTCAGCTGGGTTGAAAACTGCCATTTGGATATACGTATATCTATATCTATATCTATCGCCCCGTGCCATTAGGCACATACGACGGAGACGAGACGACGCCATTCATGTTCTATTCTGGGCCAGCCTTTCCAGGTCTTCCATCATGAGTGCGATCTATTCTGCCTCGAGTGAGATGGTTCTTTTCAAAGTACCCTTGGGTCTGCCTTTCTTCCTTTTCCCACCTCGGGGTCCATTTCCAGGTTGGCTTTGAAAGTCTATTGTCAGACATTCTGAGTACATGCCGCAAATAAATACATCTGCTCCATCTCACGATGAGAGACAGTGGTTTGGCATTTGTTCTTTCCAGGTCGATGTTGTTACCCCCCCCCCCCCCCGCCGAAGGAGAGGGTACTGCGTTTGGATCCATTTGTTTGTTTGTTTGTCTGTTTGTCTGTTTGTCCGCACAGAGCTTTTATGTTTTTCTCCGCAACCGCTTCTCGGATTGAGACAAAATTTTCACCGTAGATGTGACGACTCATGCGGAATGTTTAAATGATAACTTAAACATGGCAGCCATGTTGGAATAATGGAAATACTTTGGACCTCTATCTCTGAAACCGCACCAAGGAAAAAAATTGAAATTTGGCACATAGCAAGTACTCCTCATGGGGAATAAGTCTGATTTAAAAAAAATGACATCATAGATGCATATGTGGAAGAATAAATCTGATCAGTATGAAAATTTTTGAGGGTTATCTCAGGATAAAATGGTCCACAGCAAAAATTTTGATGACATCATCGATCAAGTGATTCGGCAGCCTATTGTGAAAAAAGAAATACTTCAAAAATCTTCTCTGAAGTGGCTGAACAGATCGAGGCGAAAGTTTCTACATATGACTGCCTATCCATGAGGAAGAAAAGGTTCACACATATGACATCAGAGGTCATATGGTTTAGCAATCACACTGGATTTACCCTAAAACCCACTAAAATCTTCTTCTCCCGAACGGCTGGAAAGATCGAGGGGAAACTTCACACAAATGTTTCTCAAGCCATGGGTGTATAACTTTGTGAAGGAGTAATTGAAAGGTCACGTGGTTTGACAGCCACATTGGATTGAAGAAAAATATTAAATAATGTTTTCTCTGGAACTGTTTAATCGATCGATATGAAACTTCATTTTTATGATCTAGTAGTGATGGGGAATACATGCTTTATATTTCAACTTCATTGGATGCGTGGTCTGCCAGCCAGAATTATTTAATTTCTTAATATGGGTTCATTTTGTTTTTTTGAATTTATTTTTGTCATTAAGGCTCAATTGGCTGTGCCTGGATGGGTTTGAGGGTAGAGGAGTAGCAGCTGAAATGTGAATCCTATCCAGGTTCCTCCTGGTAACTTCATCTTTGCTTTTTGCTTGTTTGGATTCCTCCTGATTACTCCAATGTAGGATTGTACCTATTTGGTCTTCCATTTGATTTGAATTGAATTTATTTTCACCCCATTCTAAATTAAATTGAATAATAATAAACGTCAAGGGTCAGGGTCAGGTGTCCGATCAAAGCGGGACATCTTGGTATCTGGTCATCACTACGAGCACTTATAAAGTGGCTGTTCTAATTATGTCTCTTATTAATTACGTAACACACCAGTACACAAGTGCCACATAAAATACACAACACAAAAGAAGTCCTGGCGAGGGTCTGCAATCTCTGGTTGCTCTTTTTCTTGTTTGAAATGCAATCGAGCCACTTGATGTTTCGCAGTCGATGCAGACATCCATACTGGAAGCTTGACAGTTTTTGTTCAATCTGATTGCTGCTCTTTCAGGTCTCCACTCCATACAGCAACAGTGAGATAACATTGTTGTTGAATAATTTCAGTTTTGCTTTCACCCTGAAGATCTTAGCTTTCCACACAATGGCCAACTTTTGAAAGGCACTACGGTACTTGCTTTTGCAATTTTCAGTTTAATGTTTGAAAAACAGTCTCTGTCTGTTTGTATGCTGCTGCCTAGGTATGTAAACCTTATCATGTCGTTCAGTTTTTCATTTTCAAGGAGGATTGGTATGGTTGAAGTAATGTTATTGTTCTTCAATATCTCAGTCTTTGACTCATTAATTCAGAATCTCCTATCTTACTCGTTATTTGTGGCAAGTCACCTGTTTTATTTTGCATCTTCCTGACATTATCATCTGAAGCAAATATCAGCAAATTCAAGAACTCCCACTTTCTTGTTGATCCACTGAATTCCCGATGTGATGAACTCCATAGGCCGCATAGAAATCAATTGCCACTCCGAGGAGCAAAGGAGATGAGACACATCCCTGCCAAATGCCTGTTGTGGCACCAAAAGGTCTGTTCTATATTGGCCAACTTTAACCGAGCACTGGGAATTCTGGTAAAGAGATCTGATGATGTTGATGATTCTTTATGGAAAGCTCCAACTCGGTGGTGTAATTACCTCTGCCACTGAAGGTGGACGGAGGTTATGTTTTCATCTCTGTCTGACTGTTTGTTTGTCTGTGAGCAGGATATCTCAAAAAAAAATTGTGGAGGGATTCGGACGAAATTCGGGGAACAGGTTGTGTGTGTAACAAGGAAGAATTGTTTCCGTTTTGGTGAATATCCGAATCCGGATCCAATAATTTTTTAAAATTGATTCTTCACCATTGAGTGATAGGGCTATAATTGATATGCAGTGTAGCACGATATCTCAAAAATTATGAACTGATTCGGACAGAACTTTTGATGGACAGGTTGGGTGTGTCACAAGGACGATTTGACGCGATTGTGGCAAAGATCCGAATCCGGATATGAGAAAATTTTTTTTTTTAATTACATGTGATTTTTCACCATTGAGAGATGGGACCAAAAACGATATACAACAAGATATTTGAAAAAGTTGTGGATGAGTTATGCCAAAACTTGGTGGATGAATTGGTTTGGTCACAAGAACAAGCCGATTCAATTTTGTTTCAGATCCATATCCAGATCCGGCCTGTCAGTGGGATACAAAACATAAACTTTATCCTGGTGGAGGTATGTGCTCTACCGAGTGCTATTGCAGTTGTTGGAACATCCACTCTGAGTCTGGGAGGTCGGCAGTTCAAACCCTGGTGGAGTCATACCTAAGGCTTAAAAAATAGTATGTACAAAATACTTCCTTCGTTGATGTTCATAATTTAAAAGGGTAAGAGCATGGACAATCCCCATAGGTTGTCATCCATGGGGAGGAGGAAATTCCTCCTTGGGAAATGCCACGCTGAGTGTGGTGAGAAATGTGGCACCATTGTTGTGGTGTCACTGGTACCCAGAATGCCCTGGGAAGTGATGTCACTTCCCCCAAGCTTACTGGCTATGTTTGTTGGGTGGTCGCTAGAGTACCCTTATTTTCACTTTTTCTGTCTGTATGTATGTTTGTATGTTGGGTGGTCGCTAGAGTACCCTTATTTTCACTTTTTCTGCATGTATGTATGTTTGTATGTTGGGTGGTCGCTAGAGTACCCTTATTTTCACTTTTTCCGTCTGTCTGTATGTCTGTTTGTAATGGACAGCTCTGGAGGCCAGAGGATTCAACCGATTTTGATGAAACTTGACAGGTCGGTTCATACCAGGATCTAGTTGTATGCTTTTGAGCACCGTTGCTATGGACACCACTGTTGCCGAGCAACGGGATTTTGAAATACTTGAAAAATCCTAAAAAATTTATTTTTTCGAAAATCAAAAATCGGCTTCCAGGCTTTTATGCGCACTATAATCAACCTCTTTGTCGAAAAATTTCAGCCCGATCCGTCAAAAATTGTATGACTAGTATGCAATTATGTAGCGACCAACCATGTCGCCTGCCTGCTTATCTTATCTAAGTGTCCTGTGTTGTGAATCATGTATGTATGTATAATATCTATGTGTGTAAGGTGTGCGTGTGCGTGTGTGTGTGTGTGTGTGTGTGTGTGTGTGTGTGTGTGTGTGTGTGTGTAACATCTCCACAACGAGCCTTCGATCCTGTTCAATAAATAAATAAAAACCTGCATTATTTTCTCCAGTGAGTCACGATCTGTTGAAGTATTTTATGAATGTCTTTTGAAACATTTTTTGAAGGACTACGAAGGTAATCATCGGAGTTTGCCATTCCATACTTTGTTTGATGATGAACTTGGAAGAGTAAATATTTGGTCAATGCATGATCTAACAAAGTCTGGTGTTTGCTTATTGGTAAAATTGGCTGGTTGGCTTAAGATATTCAGATTCAGAGTTTGAGCTCCTGTCGAGCCTTTAAATAACACCAGGTGGGTTGGTTGACTCAGCCTGTCATCCATCCGAGGTCGGCAAAATGAGGACCGGCTTACTGAAAAGAATGAGCCATTCGGATACCCTGCGTCAGAGTGATGAACAATCCCGAATTTTGCCTGCTAGCAAATGTAAAACTGCCTCGGCAGCCCGATGTGTCTGAAGATGTGAAAAGAGTGGCTTTTCTTCTTCTTCTTCCTCTTCTTCTTCTGCTCGCTCGACCAGGGTGAAATCCTGCTTGCTCCTCCCACAATCTTCCATCAACTGCTTTCCTGACTCAGTTGAGGATTACAGCAGAAACGAAAACGGCACTCAGTAGAGCACATGCCTCCACCAGGCTGAACAGTTTACATTTTGTATGCCGCTGATTGGCTGCTTGTGGATTTGGACCGGAACCAAAATCGAATCGGCTTGTTCGTCTCACTTCATCAACTCATCCACCGAGTTTTGTCATAACTCGTCCACAACCTTTTGAAATATCATGCTACATATCCTTTTTGGCCCCATCTCTCAAAGGTGAAAAATCACATTAGGAATGAAATAAACTCTCGGATCCGGATCTGGATCTTCAACAAAATCGAATCAATTCGCCTTTCTCACACACCCAACCTGTCTGCCAAGTTTCATCCGAATCCGTCCACCCACAACTTCTTGAGATATCGTGCTCACAGGCAGACAGAGACAGACAGAGATGAAAGCATAACCTCAGTCCACCTTCGGTGAAGGAAGGGTTAGGGTTAGGAAGGCTTGGATGAAAAATTAATGAGTTTGTTGGGTGGAATTTACAGAGGCTTTCCATATTTACTCAATCATGTTTTTGAGATGTTGAGTTGAAAAAGGAGCAGGTGGACAAGGATCAGTGTGAGGGGAGGAAACGAGGAATAGAAACGGGAGACAAACACAGAGTTTTCGGCCTGAGCTGAGGCCTAGACCAATAAAAACATGGAATCAATAATGCAACAGGACTAAATAATTATGGAGAAGACAGAGGGAAGAATTAACAATACAATGAATAGCACAGAAATAAGTGAAAAAAGCTGGACAAGACAGATCTGGCACATTAAACTTCCCTTTTGAAAAGGCTCTTACGCAGCTGGGAAATGGATGCGCAATCACAAAGACATTGCAACTGGAGGTTTAACTTTTATTTCTTATTGAGCTTGACAAATTAATTATGAATACGGAAGAGTGTCACCTTCACCATCACACCATCAGTCATCCTTGTTAGTTATATCCCTGGTTGTTTGTCTATCTGTGAGCAGGATAACTCAATAAGTTATGGACAGATTCAAATGAAATTTGGTGGACAGTTTAGATGTGTGACAAGGACGAATTGATTAGATTTTGTCCGAGATTTTTTTCGGATCGCAATCCGAGATTTTTTTTTTCAATCTTTTAAGTGATTCTTCGCAATTGAGAGATATTTCAATATTTCAAAAAGTTGTGGACGGATTATGACAAAACTTGATGGATGAGTTGGGTCAGTCACAAGAACAGGCCAAATCGATTTTGGTTAATGTACGGAAATACAGAATGTAAAATGTTCAGCCTGGTGGAGGTAAGCGCTCCACGGAGTACCATTCGAGGTTATACTGCAATGAGCTGTTTCTTTAAAATGACCACAAGCTCAACTAAATTTGCCTCGAGATCACCGAACGATCTTGTACGAGGCCGTTTTTGAAACCCTGGACGCAAACAGTCACATGATCCTAGCTCATACCCAAAGCAACGGGTCCACTACACCAGCAGGCTTTCCCTCAAAGATAATCATGGCAGCTCCACACTCAACAAGGAATTCAATGGTAATCACAATGGCAATAATACTTGTAATAATGCAGATGACGGTACAAAAACACTAAGATGCATAGGACAATGGGCACAAGTCACGATGGAGTCCAACATGAGACTTAAAACATGCACTCATAAAGTACTGTATACAAAACTACTGCAAAGCCATTGATCCGTACAAATGAAGGAATTTGGAAGGGATCACAGGATGAAAGCAAAGGAATAAATCAATATGCTGGAACAAGGATAAGGGGAAAATTAACAGGTCCTGCCTGATTGCTCTGTCACTCAGGGCAGGAGGGGAAAGCTCACGCAACACCATGGGGAGGTTAAACTGGGGAATACAGGTGGGGAATACAGGGGGACAGTTCTCTCCACCCATACCATACCCAAACTGCCAGCTCCCTTGATGATCCAATTTTCCTGACAGCCACCACAGAGAAGCACTCAAAAACTGCCAAGGCAGACGCACTCTCTGCAGGTCTATAATGGGGTATGTCCTGAGATGTACTGTCCCCCTCGTCATCCAACTCTTAAATGGGATGGGCCACTCTGGTTTAGTTCCTTCTGCTCTCTCAGCCCTCCAACCGTCTTACCCTCCCCCATAACATGAGGATACACATGTTGTTCCAGTTACCCCCATCCTGTTTAAACATCAAGAGTCCAGGCTGACTGCACACCTCAACTCTTTTGGACTTCGCTTCTCTCACATATGGAACCACCTTCCATGCGCTGTTCTGTCTCTCTTCCCTCAAGGAATTTAATTGGGCAATGCATTTCCATCTCATGTCATCCTCCACTATTAAACCCCATTAACCCTTCCTAACTCAAACTTCTTAGTGGCAGGTTGCAGTTTCGTTCCCTCTTCTTTTCCCATTTGTTCATTCCTTTTCTCATGCCTAAGAGTTGCTTTCTAGCCTTCCGTTAGTTCATACCTTTGATCAACTTGCTCTTCCATGAGCATCAATCTTGTAGACAATAAAAAAATAGGGTTGGAAATGGGAAATTAAAGGAATGGAAAAAGATAAATAGAACGACTTTTTTGGAAAAAGCATGAAACAGTCCTCAGGTATCATCCACATCCACAAAAGTGGATTAACCACACTCAAAAACATACAAATATGAATCAGTTGGGAGGACCTTCGAGTGCAAATGTATCATGAAGTCGAAGGATGTAAACTTTGATTGTCCATTATTTAAACGGTTTTTGTATTGTATGATACTGGGCAACAGTGCCATCTACTGCTTGCAGAAATGGCTATCCACATCGACGCATACCAAGAACACAGTGTTCCAGTGGTTATTCACCTAAATTGCAAGCACATCCACACTAGCTGTGCCACTGTAACTGAGGCTTTTATCTACAACCTTCTTCTCAATTTGCAGTGAACGTGGATATGCCCCAAAGTTGAGCAATTATCCCCCCCCCCTCCCAAGGTTGCAATAAGTAACGCAATCAATAATTTGCTGAGCACCTTCTTCCCAAGATCGTTTCACCATGATTGGTAACGTGAACATTTTCATCGAATGTACAGATTGTGCTCCACAGAGTAGAGTGTTCAACGGAGCAGAGATACCCACTGGAACAGAGCAACTGTGCATTACTCTCTCCTTTCAACCGGATAATTTGTGTCATGTTATCTTCTCAAAACGCACATACTGCCAATGCATCAATTGCACAAGTTGTTATCTCACCAATTTACAGCATCGCAACTTCTTTAATGGTCACAATCATTCCATTGTTCTTGTGGGGTTGGCTGCGGGAAGTTTTTGGCCCAAGTCTTTCACGAACCGGCTGGTCAGGCCTGACACTCGACTAATCCGAGGTGAGTGTGCACACATCTAAGTGTCTATGCCATTCTGACAGCCCGCTCCCCCCCCTCCCCCAACCATCGGGACCATACCCTGTGCAGAACGTTGGTGCTGCCAAAGCAGTCTCCTTGGCTATTGGGCACAATCCTGGACCGGTCACCACTCCAACACAGAATACCAGCAAGCTGGCAATCATCTTTGCCAACCTCGGAAGGATGACAGGCTGTCAACTTCACCTGGTATTAATTCAACAGCCAAGTGGGATTTGAACTCGAGACCCGAGGATCTCAAGCCCACCACTCCAGCCATCAAGCCAACAACAGCCCCCCATGGTCGTTGTCGTCACCCCCCCAACGCCCCCAATTTATAATATCGCTAAAAGCTTTGAATAAGAAAAAGATGTTTTTGGGAAACTTTTAGAATACTGTGTTGACAAGAGAACAAGGTTGAGAATTTGAAGACTGCACTAAAAATCTTCCAATGACTTGGTCCAGTGCAGTATTTACATTTGTACAACCGTTTTAAATGCAAAGACGTTTGAGCTTTTGATGCTCAAAAGCAGCAGACAAGACATAACAAGGAGAAAAAGTTGAGTGTAGATTTATCTGTGAAAGTTGGTGATAGTTTGCTTGTGATAACAGGTCGGTGACGCAATCAATGTCCTTCCAAAAAGCATCAAACACACTTGTATTAAATATATAATTAGGTGAGATTTAAACCTCGTTCAGACACTTATTCATAACTTACAAACTGTAAATGTTCGTTATAACTGGTGTCCATATTGTTTCAGTTATTTTGTCCTCCAGTTTCGACCCGGCTTGTGTGCGAGACTGCTGTGCGATGGGTCCTCGTGCCCAAAGGCTTCCAAAATGTGCACGTTTAGCGATGATTTCATGAACTGTGACTGAAGAAAAGAACGATCTCCATGAAAGAAAGAAATTTGGATGAAAGAATGGCTAAATGAGGATGTGAAAGATTCAGTTACAGAAAAATATCTATGGAAATGGCATGTGGAGGATCGGAAGGACTCCATGAACGAAAGTGTCAATCTCTCTCCGGAAATGTTTCATTACCTTCGAGGAAATGTGAAACCCCCCCGCATGAAGTTTGATACATTTTTTTTGAGAGTTTTGGTTCCACCTGGAACGTGGCAGAAATGAGAGAAGTAACTCTTGGGGTTTTGGCAGATTCTCCGCTGTGCTCCCATTGGCTCTCCGTTCAATACCGATGCGTGTGACTGAAGGAATATTAAACTCGAGTAAACCATCTCAGTTTTAACTGACATTGAAATATTTTATTATGTTCAAACTGAGCTTTCATGATGGCCAAAATTCATAATTTGTCAGTTTTTAATGATAGTCTTTATGTGAACTTTAGACGTATACATTGCTTTCAGCTTCGTCAATATTGATCCCACGTAAACAGGTGATGGTTGGGGAGAGGGGTAAAGGTCTTGCAACCATGAAATCAGCAATACTTGTTCAATATTTTAAAGCAATTCATTTTGCAAAGCTGTTTGCCAGAAACTCGAATGGAATGAAAATACCTCTCAAACACAACTTATAAAATGTTTTGAGAAATACATCGTGAGAAATGGTGACAGTTTAACATAAAACTAGAACGGCACTCGGTAGAAAGCATACCTCCTCCAGGCTGAAGAGTTTATATTTTGTATCCCATCGATAGGCCGGATCTGCATCTGGACCTGAACCGAAATCGAATCAGCTTGTTCTGGTCACTTCACCAACTCACCACCTGGTTTCGTTATAATCTGTCCACAACTTTTTGAGATATCGTGCTATCCTATCGTTTTTGGCCCTGTCTCTCAATGGTGAAGAATCACTTTAAAAATTATCAGCTCGGGATCTAGATTCGGATCCTTACCAAAAGTATGTGTTCTTGTCCTTGGCCGGTCACCTACATACACAAAAAATTTCAGAACGATTACTTGAAAACTGTGGCCAAAAATCGTGTGAGAATCAGACGGTCAGACAAACAGACAAACGCTACAGATCAACACACTTGGCGAAAATTTTTTTTTCTCCAAGTAACAAACAGACAGGGGTGAAAACATAACCTCGGTTCATCTTCGTTAGCAGAGCTAATGACCCCTTAGCCCCCCCACCTCCCCATGGACCCCCTTTAATGAGTGCAGATTTTTATGCAGTTGATAAACTTTGGTACGTCACCGGTGATGAAGGTTGTGGTCAGGTTTCATCAAAATCGTGTGTGTAGCTTTGGAGAAGAGAGGAAATTCCTATTTGGGGGGAGGGGGAGGAGTAAAAAAAACTTCCAAGACCCCCATAATGAGCACAGATTATGATGCGGTCGATATATCTTCTGTTAGGCATCAGATATGAAGCTTGTGGCCAAGTTTCATCAAAATCGTTTGTTTCGTTCAAGTGATAATGACAAGTGTTTACGGACTCACTGACTCACTCACCTACAGCATTGCTCAATCACATAAGCTGACTGAACGAAAATCCAGGTGAGCTTATCGTTGTGAACTAAAGCACGAGTCACATTTGCTCTACAGCTTGGATACGGCGGCCGTACTCCCCCCCCCTCTGAATTGACAGAAACGTGCGGCGGCCGCAGAGTTTCTGAGGTGGCCTCAGGGTGGCCCTATAACTTTTTTATAGCTATAACTATAATAAAGCGCGGAGCTATAACTTTTTTCATTTCTAGGTTGGCCGTAGCAATTTGACAAGCCGTAGCTATGACGTAGATGTGTTCCATGTCGACCGTACATTGGGCGTACAGTGGGCTTGCGTTATTCGTGTGGCTAACGTAGGCTCTTATCAATGAAAAATGAATTTTTTATCATGAATTTTATCATTTTATCAATGAATTCTTATCATGTGCAGGTAGCCCTGCACATGCACATATCACCCTCTGCCATCGATGAACAACCAGCGCCATCTGTATATATCCTGGTCCACAATCTACATGACAGATATGAGATATGATATACATATGAAAAAGAACTTGTATATATACCCACTCGTTACCGTCCGTCTGGCTGCACGTTCTGGCTAAGCCTAAGGGGCTTAGGGCCCCTTGCGGTCACCTTGCGGGCACCTTGAGGCTACCTTGCGTCTGCCTTGAAAATTCTAAGGCCACCGCAGGGACGCCCTAAGGTCACCGTGTGACATCAAATCAAAGACCGTACGGCACCCCCACGTTTTCGGTCTCCACAATTTCTAAATACGCCGTGCAGCTCCCCGAAAAATAAAAACATATGTGACTGCTACATTGTGTGACCGTGGAAATACTGCGGCCGCCGTATAATTGCTAGTGGCCGCAGATTTTTGAGACCCTACAGCCGCCGAGCCAAATGTGACAAGCATAACAGAGCAGGCATTTAACCAACTCGGTGAATAATGAGTAAACACTAAACGGTTTACTTAAAATTGGTTATTTTAATTTATGTGATCCTCATGATGATTCACATTACAATGGTGACTCAAATTAAACACTGATTGGAAAAAACACACAGAATCAGTGGAACAACATTATGCCTGCAACTTTGTAGTCATGTGGTACAGTACTTTCAATTGAAATATCATATCTACAGATTCGTGGCATGCATAGATCTTACAACTGTTAATGCCTCATCCACTTCATTGCCAAGGTTGTGGCTGGTTCTCTCATGACGTTTCAGTGTGCATGGATGGCTTTGGTGACCATTGGTACTGATAATACCAGCACATTGCTGAAGCGTGGTGTTGGCTTAATGGTTAAGGTGGCTGGTTTAAGATCTTAGGGTCTTGAGTTTGAGCCCCTGTCATGCTGTTATGTAACTTGAGGTGAGTTAACTCAGCCTGCCATGCTTCAGAGGTCGGCAAAATGATTACCAACCAGCTTACTGGCAACAGGGGGAACTGCAGCAGTTGCACAGCCGTGCTTTAAGCAATGATCCAACCAGCAGCCAGGGGCTGCATACGAAATTATGATGATGATCCCATCCCTCAACGCAAATAACACTACAGCCGACTCTACTCATGAGAAGGCCGAATGCCTCAATTCTCTGTTTGCTTTGAAATCTTGTGTCCCCATCCCCTCGCTTTCTACACCCACCATACCAAGTTGCACTGAACTGCTCCTGCAATCTTTCTTTGTGCCTGAGAATATTGTTACGGATTAGTGAATCCCATATGATTGGAAATGTTCAGTATTATGTCAAAGCAACTTGCATTACATGATTCTGATATTAACTGTGAGAAAGGCAACTTGAGTTACAGATAAATGTGACACATATTGGGGGGGGGGAGGGGAGGATAAGCATGCAGACAATGGAACGCATCATTGGCATCTGGGCATCATGAGGGATTATCAACAGAACTTTGAAGATGACTTTTGTTGAGGCTACAGTGTTCGAGTAACGTGAGAGCTTCACTCCTACATTGGGGAGGACTGGACTGGGTGAAATATTTGTTATGGTAAACAATGCTCTGATCAATCTTTGAATTCAGACCGTCACCTGGTTTCGGGGTTGACCTTGTGTCGGTACCATAAAAGGCGAAGTGATGAGCATTCGGCAGAAGCGACATGGAGGAGATGTTGGGGGTGAACCAGAGATCCAGCTCCAGCAGCACGTGGAGCGATGGAGTGCAGTCCAGTTCGTTTTGCCAAAGATGGGCTGTGTACAGTGGGGACGGGCTGCAACGGCATCATGAGCCTTGTGTCATTGGGCGCACGTTGACCACAGACCCGATAGTGATCCAGTGCACCTTGAAGGTGTGCGGATTCTCTCCTGCTGACAAGTGGTTGTGCTCATGTGGAGCCAATGCAACACTCGGGGTGCAAAGTGACCCCACATTGGCATTCTACGCCGACAGCTTCTCTGGGCATCTCGTGTCAAGGTTGTCCCTCCTGCCCACTCCTTCTCACAGTATGGCCAGGGTAGCTGTGAAATTCCATACTGTGAGAGAATTACCGCGGGGCTCACACTCTCCAGAAACACAGTTGACTGGTCCATCCACTGCACGTTCCTGTCGATAGTGCAAGATACCGATTTTGATTCACGGCATGTATCCTATAAAAGGGGTGGATTAAAACGTGAGTGTAAAGTTGCTTTCTCACAGGGTGGAAATTGCGTTACTAAGAGTGTGAAAGTATTTGAAACTGCATTGAAAAATGTGTGTGTAACTTTGATCAAGTTTTAAAAAGCATTGAACGTGACTTTTATTTCCTGTACAGAATTTTACAGTTACTGATGGTTGATTATGAAGTATTGCGATTGAAATGTGTTTGACTTGCGATGACTTATCATTGCATTACAGTGGTGCTTGAATCTGAGACAGTGGGATTTAATAAATTGCATTTCAAAGTTTTCTCTGTTGTATGTCATGTGCTGGTCATTACCTGGTTGTCAATTGACTGAAAAGTTTTAAGTGATTGTTTTAATTGTCTGCCGCATAACCTTTCATGTAACTTGTGTGGCACTTGCTCTGAGGAATGGAGGCTGTGCGTAACAAGATGGAAAAGTTTCTGGCAACTCTCAATTCTGCAACGAGACCGGAAGGCATCAGTTCACGATTCCTAAAAACCTGCTCTGCTGCTCTTTCACATCGTCTTTCTTCCCTTTTCACCCTCTATAATAATTTGCCATAGGTAGTCTTCCATCCACTTGGAAGTCAGTCAACAATACCGCATTACAGAAACAAGGTTAAAAAAAAACCCGATCCCCTTAGCTGCAGACCTATCGGCTTGCTTTCAGTCATCAGCAAGATCATGGAATCCATCATCACAGTCGAGTTAAAATCCTTCTTTTTCTCCAATGACCACATCTCAATTTGGATTGAGACCAGGTTGCTCTACCTTGGACGTGCTACTTCTGCGCTTCCAAGAATGGATGGAGGCCATCAATGTGATACTGGGGATCAGGCCCATCTCTCCAGACATATCATGAGCTGTCGATACAGTCTGGCACCCTGCCTTGGTCTCCAAACCCTCTGCCGATGGCATTGAAGGCCAACTCCATTCTTGGGTTACTGACTTCATCTACTCTCATGACCATGTGGCTCTCAAGGGAAAACTTTCATCTCCTCTCCCTGTCAAGGTTGGAGTGTCCCAAGGCAGTGTTCTTGGCCCCATCCTATTCCTAATCTTCATCAATGATCTCTCCAACTCTCTGTAAAATACTCTTTATCTCTTTGCTGACGATTCCACCCACTGCTGTGACATCCTCACATAGACAGGCAGCAGCCTTTTCCCTCTCTTCACACCTTGACAAAATTACTACCTGATCAAACACTTGGAATGTCTTTCAATCCTGAGAAATCTCACACTGTGACTCGTTCCATCCAAACACTCCATCTGGCAAACCCTCTCATCTCCTTTCTTAACAACGCTCTTGAAGGAATTTAGTCACTCAAACTCTTAGGTCTCACTATCAGCCATGATATTTCTTGGGCAAATCACATTTAAATGTTGGCCTCCAAAGCTAGTTGCCTACTGGGCATCCTTGCTCATAAAAAGTTCTTCCTTGGCACACCTGAAGTCTTATCCACCTTCAAGGCCTTCATCCACAGCCTGATGGAATAATGCTCACCCCTGAGCTGCTGCCCCTGCCTCGCACCTTGCTCAGCTTGATGCCATGGAAACCAAGGCCTTCATGATAATTGGAATCTCTCCCAATGAAGTGGGGTTTATGGGCCTATCTCCCTCATCCTTGCTGGTGAACGGCTCAGCTTACATTTTCGAATCTGTCTCATTAGCCTTGTGCCATGACTGTCCCGTGTTCCCATGTGAATGAATAAGATGAGATAGATAAGATTCATCGTGATTCTGAACAGGGGATTTACTTTATATCTGTTACAGGACCTGGTGTGTGTGTCCCTCTCTTCCTCACCCTCTCTTCCACTCTCCTATTCTGTTTTAATAAACCTTTTGTTCATAAAAACCTGTACGTGGTCATTCAACGTACAAGACTTCACCATTAAGTGCGAGTGAATTGGCTATAAAAATCCTGCAATGGGCCGATTGAGAAACGCCATTTAAAGTATTCTTAAAATATGAAAGCTCGATTGGGAAACACACAATGAATGCACTGTTAAAACATTAACTCAACACCTCTCATCCATGTCTGCCTCTGCCACAGTTATATCAGAACAAGCTCATTCGTCACATGGTCACAGATTGTTTAACCCCAATATGGGGCCATTCAAAAATTCCGTGATGCGTTTTTTTAGGGAGGCCCGTACGGCTTGATTGAACCTGGCTAATAATTTTCATTCAACATGATTTGATTTTTCGAGATCCCTCATCGTGATGAACACTCGACCCAAACAAAGCCAATGGAAATCTGATGCACCAAACCAGGGTAGTGTATAATTAGCAGAGGCCTCCAGGCCTAATGTCTTAAAGCCCGCCAGAAAACTAAGATGGCGGCCATATCATTTTGTCTGGGTGCCATTGTGGGTGGAGTCAAGTGGCCAATATGGGTGTGTTTCGGCAGCTGTCTCACCAATGGGTGCACATATCAAAAAATCGACCCCCAAGAAGAACAGCCATGTGGAGCTCTTGTAGACCTGCGACGTGTCGCAGGTCTATAAGAGCTCCACATTACTGTTGTTCATACAAGACCATAGTCCGCAGACCATACAAGACCATAGTCCACAGACTAAAACGGTCATGTTTACATTAAAATTTGAAAATCGATTTCTATTAATGAAAAAGCAAATACCTACACACATATGTATATAAACATATATATATATATATATATATATATATATATATATATATATATATATATACATATATACATATATATACATAACATTTCAAAATCGACCACAAACATACAAACAAGAAGAAATTATTCAACAAATAAATCTATAAATTACAAATAAGTGTACTCGGTATACAAATATCAGAAAATGAAGATAATATTAGAAACCCAAATCCTGTCCAGGTTCCTTCTGTTAACTACATCTTTGCACTTTACTTCTTCGGGGTTCTTCTTAGTCTTCTGTTTCATTTAATTCGAAAGACATGAAAAAATTAAAAACAATAAATAATTATATAAAAGATGTGAAATGCATTACAGTGCAGAGCAGATTGCACAAAATAAGGACTTCTGGCAACACCAATAATATTGCACCTTATTCTATTGCGAATTTAACAGTTACACTAGAGTAGGTCTTTGTCAAGTCAGGCCAGATTAGATCTGCGACTTGCTTCAGGTACCATGTAAACCTGTACTAACCTGTTTCATGGTCAGGTTGTCGGTGGCTAAACTGTCTCCCCCACCAGGTTTCCTGATGAGGAGGGTGGATGGATATGGACACCCATCCGGATTAAAAACAAAACCTGTCAAAGGGCGGAGGAGCTCCAAGTGAACCAACGGCCATCCGTATCTGGTGCCCAACTGTGTCTGCGACGAGATCATGGTGGGTGGTTACACCTACTATTGGTCTTGACGCTCTGATGGTTACCACATCCACCAAGGAGTTGCTGTAGCTGTGTCCAATAAGCTGACTCCCCTGATAATTGGGGTAACACCTGCTGACTCCCCTTCCCTGAGGGGAAGAATGAGCATATTATAAGACTTAGGATTCGTCACTCCTTGGGTGTCATTTCCCTCGTCTCTGTATATGCTCTGACTGAGCCGAGTGATCTCACTCTGAAGGAGGCATTCTATGCCACGCTCGAGTGTTGTTTACGAGTGCCCCCGGCGAGATACACTTCTAGTCTTGGGGGATTTCAATGCATCGACTGGCACTAATAGGGTTAGTTATGAGACATGTATTGGTCCCCATAGGTCTGGAACTGTGAACTAGACTAGCACCAAGTTCCTTGACTTTTCAAGAAGTCGTGGACTTGGGGTGACTTGTTCATGGTTTCAGCGCCCACAGCCTCATCGCTGGACTTGGTATTCCAATGCTGGTAATGTGGCAAAGGAGATTGACCATGTGCTCATTGATGTTTGTGGAGGATGATCCAGAACTGCAAGGTCTACCAGGGTGCTCAGTTCCTCGGGTAGTGGCAGCTTATGGCACTACCTCAGGTAGCTGAGGTAATGGCAGCAAAAAAGTAGAGAAGTTTAAATTAGAATTAGATAGGTACCTAGAAGTTATGAAGATAGTGTTGCGATTCCGGGTTCGGTGGTGAGGACAACCGCTAGACGGAGCAGTTGGGCAGTCTCCTATCGAACACCGGAATTGAAATGTCGTCACCCCGGATAATTCCAGATTCGACGGGTCGCTTAAAGGACCGTGGTCGCCAATATTTCGACGGCGTGAGGTAGGGTCCACTTGTCTATTCCAATTTACCTAAGTACTCACGCCATCTAACTGTCGGGGAAGCCACACCCTCGGCCGGCTTTGTCCGAACCGAGTCGCTGTTACCGACTCGGATCCGGCATAACTGAGCGGAAATTACCAAAGCCGTGCCGGCCCAAATGACAACTTACGGCACAATCGGCCTTCCAAATTCTCAAGCCCAAGCCATACTGGGTTAATGGAAGACAACACGGACAATGAACTGGAACATTTAACAGTTATTTTTTTTACAATAATAAGACACAGTGTAGACTTATTCCAAATATACAGGCAATGTGCAATGAGCAATCAACACTTATACAATTTCTACTTATAGGACGGTGCCATCACAGACACACACACACACACCAAAAGAAAATGGACCTGGATTATATTTATTTCGACCCTCGCAGCCAAGGGGATAGGCAGGCTGGAAGTCAGAGTTTGGTCGATACCTGGCCGCCTCGTGCGGTTTGGCCCGCGACTGCAGGTTTGAAACTCGGGGTCGTCGGCGAGCTCAGACGCGGTGTAGCGGGGTCCAGGCAGGGGCCAGGGTCACTCCTCAGAGGGTCAACGGAGATTCCTGGCTCGGACTCCAGATTATTGCTCGACAAAATGAGAGATGGATGTCGACGGCTGTGGAATAGCCAGAGGACCAGCTTGAGACACGACAACGATGACCACCAACAACGCACACCAAGAGCAATGGCAACCCCTTTCTTCTCCGACAATTCCAACCCAACTCCAGCGAGCACGAAGGGAAGCCCGGCGATTCTTATCCCTCCCCTGGGTGGGGTGGAGTCATCGGTCCTCTGAGGTAATCTTTGCCCTGATTGGACAGGGTTTCTTGATGGGGTGATGTGCTGGCCATCCATGATTGGACAGGGGGGAACCCCCTCCTTTTCTGTGCAGAGTCGGTGTTCTGAGGTGAGGAAACCTCTGTCCACGTCTGTGGTCGAACGCACGTGGGCAATGGCGTCGATGGTGTGAAGAAGTGAAGGATTGATTTGTTGGTGTTGGGTATTGCAAAAATCTAACTGGAAAGAAATTTCACAGCGCACACATGTAATTCCCTTTAGACGTAGGGAGGAATCTAACTATACACATACTTATTGAAATAACTAAGCTTCGGGACTGCTGTCTGTTTGTGTGCAAATGGCTTCCAGATTCGTAACAATAGAGGGTTATGGAGATGTTGACAGGACTTTTGGGTAGCTTGAGCACTGATGGGTGATTGTGTGCATGTGTATGGAGTGCTGTTGGTGGGGGTCTTGTCAAGGGGTGTTGTGTGGTTGATGTTGTACGTTTTGAACCAAGCCCATGCCCCCTCCCCTGAGGGGAAGAAGAAAAAAAAACTACAAAACTTAAAAAAAATATATATATATTTTATTAATTTTTAAATTAGCCATTTTTCTCCATGGATCTTGTGTCGATAAATTAGTATGGTGTTCATGCAGGCATGATGGGCTGAATGGCCTCCACCTGTGTTAGATTTCCTTGTATTCCTCAATGCTGACCAAAGGCTTGTTGTAGCAACTCTGAAGTTGCAGCTTAAATCCAAGAGAATGGTGCCATTCCAGCCGAGGCTGGATGTTGGCAAGCTCAAGAATGAGAGGGTCGCTGAGAAGTTTACGAACAGGCTGAATAGGGATTTTTGTGGTCTGGGTGCTACGAGGACTCCTGAAGAGTTGTGGAGCGCCTTCAAGACGACCATCCTTGATGTTGCCGGTGGATGTCTTGGAACCCACTGTCAGGCGAAGAAGAATTTTGTCTCCCAAAGGACGCTGGATACCATTGAACAGAGTTGCAGGGCAAGGCTCAATGGCAGTGCTGAGCTGTTCAGAGAGTTCAGGCGTAAAACTGTACGTGTGCTGAGGGCGGACATGGAGGCCTATGTGTGAAGAATATGTGAAGGGGTAGAACATCACCTGTGGGCAAGTAATTCTCATCCTGCTTCCAGGGGAATTAGTGTGTTGTGCTTCTCTAAGCCCGTCCCTTGGTGTACTGCAGTTCTATCGGAGGGTGGTGGCTCTGTGGGAAATTAAATAAAATTGAATTTGTGTGCTTGGGTGGATTTAATAAATTAAGCTTGGAAATGCTTGGGCAAAGAGATTAGTCCGCAATGGTTAAGGACTTTTATAAATACAGCATGCTTCGATTGTCTTATCGATATGAAAGTTACACTGGCCCACGCACGTCCTGACCAGAGTTCACTATCCAACACTCCCTCATCCTGCTTGATAAAGATGACCACGTATTGAGTTGTTTTTCTCCGTTTTGATGATTCCTGCCTCGTAAAGTTCATTTGTAGTTTGACATTGATTAATTCGTTTTCCTGGAAATGATGTTTATGGTATAGATCCCTCCTTATTAGTAATAATATAAAACTCAGTAATACTCTACCTATAGTTAGAGAGTGCTTGGAGATTTTACAGCAGGCACTCCTTTCGCACATGCGTTATTCAATAAACTACTATAATTGAACTATGAAGCCTTTTCTGATTTATTGATATCCAAAACTTCCACGACAGAACTTTGCACAGCGAGCAGGGCCTGCTGAGTCCAGAAAGGGGAGAGGAGCTGCTGCTGGGGTGACAGCAAGCACCTGGCATCAAAGGGGGGATCAAAGAAAAGGAAAGAGACCTTTGGAAACCCCTCAATAGGAGGTGTGTTGCTGTGGCCATGCAGCTTGTCCCGTTTCTCTGTGTGGACATTGCGCAGGCCCGAACCGAAATTTAAAGGTAAATACAGAGGTTGTTTATTGTATAAAATAAGATGGATTCGGGGATAGTGTCACGAACAAGCACTCCAACACTGCAAGAGACTTGCAGTTCTGTTTAGTTGGCCGATCATCTTGCTAGTTGGTAGAAATTGCCGAGTCGTGGCTGTGGCAGAGGCGTTGCGCAGAGTTGTAAAACTGCCAAGTCGAGGAATGGTGGAGGCACTGCATAGAACAACGAGAATGGGCACTCGTAGAGCGCATACCTTCGCCGCAGCCACTAGTTTGAACATGGCATGAGAGTGAAATGAGGAACTAAAATTCCACTATAATCGTGAAAAAACGATTTTGACCTTTTTGTGACCTTGACCTTAACCTTTGATCCGATCGCTCCCAAAATCTAATCGATTTGTCCTCTCATGATGTCAAACAAGTCCACAAAATTTCATGACAATTTGCGAAGTGGTTTTTGTGTAATGTTGTCCACGACACTGCCCAATGAAAAATGCTTTGTGGTGACCGCCTTGACCTTTGACCTCCAACAACACCATATAATATGTTATATTTGAGGATAGGGCATTGAATACTGATCATTTTGGCATTAATTTGATGTAAATTGGAATAAAATTGACTGTGTTATCGCGAAAATAAAAATGTTTGACCTTTTTGTGACCTTGACCTTTGATCCGATCGCTCCAAAAATCTACTCGATTTGTCTTTTCATGACAACAAACCTTCCCACACAATTTCAAGCTAATCCGCTGTAAAGTTTTTGTATAAAGTGATCCAAAACATTGTTAATACCATTTTTGGTGACCCCCTTGACCTTTGACCCCCAAACGCTACCTCGGGTAATTACGCCACACTTTCATGTGGCATAGCCTAGAATGTAGAATTGAGTAATGAACATTTTGGTGTTGGTTTTATCTCGTTCGGATAAAAATTGACCGCGTTATGACGAAAAAACGATTCTGACCTTTTCGTGACCGTGACCTTGACCTTTAATCCGATTGCTCCCAAAAGCTTCGCCTGGCGTCCTTGAGTAACTGCACATCATCTCTGAAAATTTCATGCAAATCGGTCCAGCAGTTTTTGCGCAATGTTGTCCGCACACATATTTACCAATAAATAAATACACAGGGGTCAATACAATACCTTCGTCAAATGAAGTTTGCGAAGGTAATAAGATGCCGAGTCATGGAGTGGCGGAGGTGCAGGTGAAATTCATCAGGGGCAAGTGACAAGGTGACGGTAGTGCACCAAGGTTGCGAGAGCCAGGGGTGGTATTGAAGGAAGCATCGCTATGAACTAAGCAATAGGAACGCCAAAGTAAAATTGGGTTCTGAGGATTGCCTCGCACTCAAAGCGAAAGTGAAAGAAGGGAATATGGAAACAACCTAGGTAAGCCAAGGGATAGCAATTCTCCCAACAGGGGGACATGCGCTGATGACATGTATAAGAACTATGGGAAAAGTATTTCAAAAGATGTGAAGTTATGGGTGGAGTGGACTGAAAACCACTGTGAGGACAATGTGTTAGTGTTTCAGGAAAATGTGTGGCATATGGCTTGTAGAAAAGAATGTGTAATGAGTAAAATGACACATATGGGATTTCTAACTGCACAATTGCAAGGCAGATCGATCAAAACGGACTTTAGACAGTTAAACCAAACTATATTACTATTCATGGCCGGATTTAGACGTGTGGTGGCCCCTGGGGAGCCTTCAGTAGTGGAGGCCATGCACCTTAGAATTCACCCTACCTTAGAACACTAAAAAGGTGACAAGACATATTTACAGTCATCCATAAAGTATATTTTTCAAGAACAAAGAATCTGAACTTCTATATAAAATAGAGAATGAGATAAGATGAATATCTTATGTCTGTTATAGATGAATATCTTATATCTGTTCCACCAACTACCAACTACCATTCAGGCACTCACAAATACATTTTTCCTTACAATTTTTTTTTTACATAAAATATGTGGAGGCCCCCTGGTTATGGAGGTCCCTGGGCAACTGCCCAGCTTGCCCATGCCTAAATCCGGCCCTGTAACTATTAAATAACAGCTTTAACGATTTGAAGATCTCTTTGAGACTCCTCAAAACTACAACAATATTTAATAATTGTAAAAATGAAAGTAACAACAGACGAAAAAATAATCTTGTGGATAGGCCTGGGTGGCCACTCATGGAGTTACCATTTCGAAGGCAATCCAAATATAACACCAATGGTGGTAGGTTGCTTTCATTGAGCCAACCCTGGGTAGATCCACTCCCACACCATCAATGGCCTCGCTATTTTCAGTTTCCTGGTGTGGGGTGCCAGGCACATGTTTTTGCCACAAAGGCCAAGACAATTTGCCATTAAATTTTTTTTAATCTAATATATAATATGCACCAGTCTGTCTGTCCATCCGTTTGGGGAGGGCCTTCTCAGTTCAGGACGGGGCATCCCACTATCAGGGAGGGGCTTCAAAAATCAAATTGCCACCATTTTGTTTGCTCTGTGGAGCCTCTTTTGTAAGACTTGCACTTTCTTGCACTCTCACAGCTTTATCTTAACTCTAATTCGATATCTGATTTATTTTTTGAAGTCGCTACAATGGTGTAAGTTTCGAATGCAAAAATAACAGGAAGACATTTCGCGTTTTTAGACAAAAATGCATTTAAGTGAAATTAAGGCCTGTAATATAAAGTCCATTCAGACTCCCTCACGGCTATATCTTAACTGTAATTCACCATCTGATGTTATTTTTTGTAGTCGTTGAGATGGTTCAAGTTTCAGTTTCAGGAAAAGGTGAGAAAATAGGACGAACATTGGTGCTTATACATAAAAATGTATTGTAATAGCCGTTTTCAAAGTATCTGGTCAGACGCGATGTGGGGAAGGGGGTTATAATTAAGTTACCTTTTTATCATAATTACCTTTTGAAGACACAAAGGTATATTTTGATTACAACTCATACAAAGAAAACGAAGTAATGAATATCAGCAATCACAGCAGTGGTCCATTATACACAACCCAAAGAAGGTACATTTTCAAAATGAGGAGGAAAGAAAATTGTGGTCTTTAATTAAAAAAAAAACACTTTTGGTTTTCGCACGAGTTTTCAAGGCTGAATCATGTGCCAGTACAGGATTTATAAACAAAGTGTATTTCACATGTGCATGGACATGTAATTCACATATACTATGTGAAATAAAGACACTAGAAAGAAAATTCCCGAGAGATATTTTTAAGTCATTATTTTTCAAGTTATGTACACATACACTTTAAAGAAGTTTATTTTAAATCTTAAATTAAAAAAAATGTACTTTTGTATGCTGTACACGAACAAAAAGAGTAATTTCGGTTTTCACCAGACAGAAGGGTGTAATGCCCATATACACTGTCCACAACACTTTTTCCCAGGGACTTTTACATTTAAGCTGGATTCTTTAGACTGAGTCACAATAAAAAGTTACAAGTCTAAGGTACTCTGGTCCCAGAGTCACACAAGTACAAAGCTCCTGTGTGAAGCAGGATGACATCGATGTGATGACATCACACATCTTAAGAAGAGTAAAAGTAAAGTATTATTTCAAACAATCAATCGCATTGCACTTGTTTTATGGCCTGCCAGGATAGCAAAGACTCTAAAAGGATTGCACATTCGGCTTTGAGCTACCTTCCCAGGGTTGGAATCCCAATCCAGATATAAACTACCGCCCTGGCGTTTGGCATGCAGGGTGAGGCATCAATCGGAGGGATGTTAAACTGGAGGATGTGACGCATTGCATTTGGAACTGCCATTTCCAAAATGAATAAAAGAATAATGGAACAGAATGAAACAGCTAATGAACGTCATCATAGACTTGCATGGGAAGAAGAAGAAAAAAAAAACGAATGAAGCGGGAGAATGAGACGGCTGATGAACTTCAACACAAACTTGCACAGATGCAGAAAGAAATAGAATGAGGCAGGAGAATGAGACGGCGAATGAACTTCAACACAGACTTGCACAGGATGCAGAAAGAAAAAGAACGAGGTGGGAGAATGAGATGGTTGATGAACTTCAACAGAGACTTGCCCAGTTGCAGAAAGAAAAAGAATGAGGCAGGAGAATGAGACAGCTGATGAACTTCAACACAGACTTGCACAGGAGGCTGAGCATCGAAGACTTTGGAGAGTAATGCGTGCTCAGCAAACATATACAACAGCGTCGGTAATGAATCGGACGAAGTACCTGATAATATTGTCCAAGAGCATAATTGTGGTCATATGACCTGACCATGCGTGTACTGTTCCACAAAACATTTCACAAATGAATCAATAGGAAAAGTGGATGGGTTTATAATTTGTTGCTCCAAGGGAAAAGTCCAATTGCCTCCAGTATTTGCCATACCTGCTTGACTGCAACAACTATATCACGGTAATGACGGAAAATATCGCAACTTCCGACACAATATCAGAAGTTGCAATTTGGCTTTGCTCTAAACGCAGCCATTTTAGATATCTGGGATTTATAAAGAAACTGCATTTCACAATAGATGGATTCACATGTTATGTGAAGTAAATAAATTGTGTATATTACATAATTTCTGGATCTGATGAATTGCCAGGACCAATTTTGGAAGATTCTACATGCCGCATCTCACTCAATATGTCCAAATATTATACATTTCTATGCCGTGGGTTCCCCATGAGTATATATATATATATATATATATATATATATATATATATATATATATATATATATATATATATATATATATATATATATATATATATATATATATATATGTAACTTCCACAATTTGGATGTGTCAAGGTTGTTATTGGTCCAAATGTGAATGATAATAAAAAGAAGAAGTTGTTTTCCACCCCCCAAAAAATAGATGCGCTCTCCATCAAGCAAGCAATCTCTCATCTCCCAACAGTGACCACCTCCACTCAAGCGTATAGAAGGGTGCATTTCACAAACAAATATGAGAGAGCTCAGGCTTACAGTCAGGGCCAGATTGACCTTTTGTGGGCTCAGCACCAAACAAATTTGTGTGCCCTCATTTGTCTCCAGTTCTCTTTTTTGTTTCTTGTTCTCTAAATTAACTCTCTTGCTCTGCCTCTCAATTATGCTAGTAACAGTGTGTGTGTGTGTGTGTGTGTGTGTGTGTGTGTGTGTGTGTGTGTGTGTGTGTGTGTGTATGTGTGTGTGTGTGTGTGCGTGTGTACCGGCACATATGCCATTGACAGTGCAGTGACCTCCAGTAAATGACTGCAGTGAAGAAATAAACTGGAGCAAAGTCGATCGTGCACCATCGTAAATCCCCACGCTTGCCATCTAAAGCAAGGTTGAAAGATGGCAAAAAATTCCACCAGGAATAAACCAATATTAAATTTGAAATTAAAAAAAATCTTGTTTTGACCTCTGTGACCCTAAGTTCCCACCCCCTGGGGTATGAATCAGGGGTCAAACCCAAATAAAGCATTACATATGTCATGCATCCCACAATGCTGATTGCATATACAAAAAAAAGTTTTAAAATTATCACAAAATTGCATTTTTTGTTATTTGACCTTTTGATGCCATCCCAAAGCCCCAGGGGGCAGGGCTGAAAATGATACTGCTTTCACATCTCCTTGCCATGCTGTGATCATGACTACCAAGTTTTGAGAATTTATGCACAACAGCTGAAGAGTCGATAGCGTGACAGAGGGACAAACAGACTGAGGCAGAGCCGATAACTATACCCCCGTTTTTTTTTTTTCAAAAAGTATGGGGGTAAATATATTTTTATATATTCAAAAAGAATGGGGGTAAATATTTATTTATTTATTCGTATGTAGCATGTGGCTGCTTGGCCACATCACTTTCTTCGGGTGGAGCTGTGCCACTGATGCAATGCCCCCTGTTACCAGCAAGCTGGTATCACTTTTCCAACCTTGGAATGATCTGGGTGAGTCAACTCACCTGGTGTTAATTCAAGAACTTGAACTCAAGACCATAAGATCTTAAACCAGACACCTTAACCGTGAAGCAAACACCAGGCTGGGAGAAATATAAGTAACAACAACACAGTAAAGTGGCACTTAAAATATACAGTGCGTATAGAAAGCCCACACCCCATTTCAAAATTTTCAGCTTATGTTTTAGGGTCTGGAATTAAATTGCATTAAACCAGCCTTTTTCCACCTTTATTTACAAATCGTAACACACAACTTCCAAGTGAAAAACAAATTCCACAAATTTCAAAAAATTTAGTAAAAATACAAAAATAGACAAGAAAAAGAGAAATCAGAGATTGCAGACCCTCGCCAGGACTTGTTTTGTGTGGTGTTTGAGTAGTTTTGTGTGGTGTATTTTGTGTGGTGTTTGTGTCCTGGTGTTATGTCACTTGGCTGTGCCTGGATGTTAATATGAATGAGACATAATGAGAACTGCCACTTTATAACTGTAATTAATAAGAGACATAGTAAGAACTGCTACTTTATAACCGTTGGCAATGATCACCGGGAACCAAGACGTCCCGCTTTGATTGGACACCTGAACCCTGACCCATGATGTTTATTATTATTCAGTTGAATTTAGAATGGGATTAAAATAAATTCAATTCAAATCAAATGGAAGACCAAATCGGTACAATCCTACATTGGAGTAATTAGAAGGAACCCAAACAAGCAAAAAGCAAAGATGAAGTCATTAGGAGGACCCCAAATAGGATTCACATTTCAGCTGCTGCTCCTCTACCCTCAAACCTTTGTAGAAAGGCACCTCAGAACCCTTCCAGGCACAGCCAAGTGAGCCTTGTTCAAAAAAAAAGAATAATAAAAAAAAAAAGAAAAAGAAACCAGATTTCAAAAAAAAAAATTCTGCCTGCCAGACCATGTATTCAATCAGTGTGTGTGTGTGTGTGTGTGTGTGTGTGTGTGTGTGTGTGTGTGTGTGTGTGTGTGTGTGTGTGTGTGTGTGTGTGTGTGTGTGTGTGTGTGTGTGTGTGTGTATATATATATATATATATATATATATATATATATATATATATATATATATATATATATATATATATATATATATATATATATATATATATATATATATATATATATATATATATATATATATATATATATATATATATACACACATATATATATATATATATATATATACACACACATATATATATATATACATATACAGGGGGCTGCAAAAGTAGGTATACAGTAAGGATTATACCAGTATTATAATAGTGGTGCTAGGATTCATTTAATACTAGAATTCATTTAATTCATTAAAATCATCATGTTTATTATTGGTATGGTATAATTGACATGTTTGTATAATCAATAAAATATGTTTTGTGCGCACATCTTGTTTTTCATGACTGTATACCTACTTTTGCAGCCCCCTGTATATATCCATCCATTGGAACCATACTCTGTACAGAGCATTGGTGCTGCCGAAGCAGTTTCCTTGGCTATTGGGCACAATCCTGGACGCGTCACCACCCCGACGCAGGATACTCGAATGACTTGATCATCCCCAGAAAGCTGATACTCATTTTGCTGACCTCGGAAGGATGGCAGGCTGAGTCAACCCCCTGGTGAAGTAATTCAGTGGGCAACGAGGCTTGAACTCAGGACCCTTGGATCCCAAGCCACCACCCTAACCACTGAGCCAACACCAGGTATATAACATATATATTTACGGGCCGGGGGTTGGTGGCGAGAATGACTGCTAGGTGGGGGAGGTTACGCCGTCTCCCACAAGACTCCCCGGAATTGTAGGCTGTCGCTCCGGAAAATTCCGTGAGCTGACGGGTCGCTGAACCGACCGTGGGGCCAATGTCTCAACCACGTAGCGTAGGGTCTGTTTGTCTAAAACCAATTGACCTAATTAACTTCGCGATTTAAACTACCGGGGAAGCCACACCCTCGGAACGCCTGGTCGAACCGGATTTACTCTACCTGCAGCAGTAGATTCACACTACCAACTACCGCTTTGCCACCTACCTTTCTGGCTCATTGCAGTCGCGCGGGGCCTGTCCAGGACGTCCCAGCTATGACAGACCGATTACCGGGGAAGAAACCCCGCTTATACTCAGACCCGGACCATGCCAGATCAATGTAAGAAGGGACAGAAACGGACTGGGAACATTTCTAATAAATTTATAAACAGTAAATAAAGACAAAGGCAAGACTTAGCGCGAATATACAAGCAGGGAAATATTTACAATAAGCAAAAACACTTACTCAGTTCTACTTAAAGACGGGCCCACACAGACACACACAAAAAGAAAACAAACCCTAGAGTCTTTCTTTGATCCTCGCAGCCATGAAGAGAGACAAGCTGGGGGTCAGAGTTCGGTGGGTACATGGTCGCCGGAGGAAAAGCATGCTCTATAGTGCGCACCTGCCAAAGGTTGTCGGTTTGGTCCGAGTCTCATGTGTGGGACTCATGGCTTGTGGCAGAGCTCGCATGGCGAATAGTCAGGGTCCACAGAACTCTTCTCCCCGTAACAGCCACCGTGAAGAACGAACCAGACTGCTCACAGCCACTGTGAAAACTCTTGACCCAACCACCTTGAAAAACTCTTGCTTACTCAGAGAGTCTCGGAGATATATCTCCTCCCACCACAGGGAGGGGCTTCTTGGCGAAAAACGCCTCACTGTCCACCCCTCATTGAACAGAGTCCTATGGCCCACCTTTCCGGGGCTGGGCCTTGGCCCCTGCCGGGAAACCCCAACCGCTCTTTCCACGCGGGGTCAGA
Organism: Eptatretus burgeri; assembly: GCF_056783735.1. Classification (NCBI taxonomy): domain Eukaryota; kingdom Metazoa; phylum Chordata; class Myxini; order Myxiniformes; family Myxinidae; genus Eptatretus; species Eptatretus burgeri. The sequence continues at coordinate 70,240,396 of NC_140969.1, forward strand.
CTTGATGAGTAACAGTATAACGCTGCAAAGGTATGTTGGTGGTGCAGCCGGTTG
>NC_140969.1:70245449-70285449 GCF_056783735.1 Eptatretus burgeri
AATCTCTGAACCAAGATTCAAAATAAAAATAATAAACAAGCAAACAAAGCGGACCATGCTTTGTATGAAGGTACCTGATAAATAGCAGCAGTTGCAGCATAACCTCCCTTTGTCTCGGGTTACTCACTTACAGTGAGCACAAAAAGGCTGCATTTATTTTCAGATATTTATATTTAGACGCTTTTTTCGGTCTACACCGTCAAGGCTCATATGAGAGCTAACACTAACACACAGAACGTACAAGGGGAGCAGAAGGCAAGAGCAGGGGTGGGGAGAGGGAAGGAAAAAAACAGTGTGGAACAGAGGCATGAGATCTGTGGAAGGGAGAGGGATGGAGAGAAGTACACAGGGGAAACAAGATGGATATTACAGGGACTTTCAGGAAGGAAAGCAGGGAATTTGAAAGAGGTGGGTTTGGGGTGGATTAGCGTAGGTCGAAAAGATCGTGGTCTTGGATGGGGAAGATAAGAAAGAGATGGTGGTGAACAGCTCTTTTGAAGACCTGGAGGGAAGAGTGGGATTGAAGTGAGGGTGGCAGTTTGTTCCAAAGGCAGGGAAAAAAGAGGAATTAAAGAGTGAAGGTGAGCAGCGATTCTTGATTTTGGTGGTTTTACCAGAAGGGGGTTGCTGGTGGACCGGACCTTGAGCGAGCTGTGGAAATATGGGGGGTGGGGGGGAAATATCTCAAACAGAGAACGGGGGGGGGGGAGGTGAAGAGGGTGGAGCATCACCTGTGCTCAAGTGATTCTCATCTTGCTTCCAGGGGAATTTGTGCATTGCATTCCTCCAAGCCCATCCCTCGGTGTATTGCAGTTAGAGCGGAGGGTGGTGGGCTCTTGACAGAGGAGTCCGAAGTGAAGCCCTACTGGGCCAGTTCCTTTGAAGGGCTGTACCAGACTGATCCAGTAGCTGTTGAGTTGGATGTCAGGGGTGTTACTATCCCTATTTCTGACCATCCAATCAACTGTGATCCACCTTTGTTTGTGGGAACACAGACTGCGGTGAACTGGTTGAAATGGGTAGAGCTCCTTGGGTTTGTGGCATCCATGCTGAACTTCTCAAAGATGGTGAAAATGCTGTACTCATGTCATTGCATGCAGTTCTGTGCTCTGCCTTGAACACAGGCATCTTCCCAAATGACTGGAAGAGAGGCGTTGTTGTCCCTCTCTGAAAAGGGAAGGGTGATGCCAGGACTGCAACAATGACTGAGGGGTGGCACTGCACTCAGTACCGGGCAAGGTCTTCAGTACCAGTCAGGCTTTACACCAAAGATGTCAATGGTTGACCGTATTCTTGCTCTTCCGTTCCTCCCTGAATGCAGACGAGAGTTTTGTCAGGGGCTGCTTGCAGCCTCTGTAGATCTCTGCAAAGCATTCGATTCAGTGAATCAGGATGCCCTCTGGAGGATTATTGGTCTTTGTGGGGTGCTATGAAGACTGATCAATCTGATGTCTGAACTATACTCTGGTACTGAGAGTTCCGAGAGATGTGGTGATCCCATCTCCGATGTATTTTCAGTTGTTGCTGGAGTTCTTGAGGGGTGTGCAATGGTCCCCACACTTTTCAGTGCTTGTATGGACTGTATTCTGGGAAGGATGTCAGAGAGATCAAGCTACGGTGCATCGTTTGGGAATGTCAAGATCTCTGACCTTGATTTCACAGATGATGCAGTCATCTTTGTGTATACTCTGGATATTCTTATGGGGACACTCAGAGTGCTGAATGAGATGTCGGTGCTGCTGTGGTTATGGGTTTCCTGGGTCAGAACTAAGATCCAGGCTTTCAATGACATATTTGATGCTGCTATCTTGTTTGTACCTGTTTGTGGTGAGGATGTTGAGGACACGGAGAGATTCATCCACCTTGGCAGTGATATTCATGTCTCTGCTGGCTGTGAGCCAGAGTTCAAAAGATGTCTGGGTCAGGCCTGGGGAGTCATGGATCCACTGGATCATGGGGTGTGGAGCTGTCAGTACCTGTGCAGGAGGACGAAAATCCAAGTCTTCAGGTCCTTGGTGCTTTCAGTCTTGCTCTGCGGATGTGAGACTTGGACTCTGACCAGGGATCTGAGATGGAGACTTAATTCCTTTGGTACCAGGTCTCTTCGGAGAATCCTTGGCTATCGCTGGTCAGACATTGTGTCCAACGAGCGGTTGCTGAGAGAGACTCAAATGAGATTTGTTACCTGCATAGTCCGTGAGCATCCGCTGGAGCTGTTTGGACATGTGGCTCATTTTCTTGACGCTGATCCTGCTCACAAGATTCTCTCAGTAAGGGAGCCTCATAAGTAGAGGTTTCCAATTGGCTGACCACCTGCGACGTGGTTGCAGCAGGATGTTCGGCATCTTAAGGGGATCGGAATGGGCCAGGCATCTACCTCGGGGATGGCCAGACGGAGGCCCCTGGAGTGGACACGAGCGGCAAGATGTTGGCAGCGACGCACTGCTCTGATGCATGCTCCCTTACCTGACCTGACCTGTCAGTCAGTCAATCAGTGAGTCAGTCAATGAGTGGTTAGAAGACCTTTATATATTACTAGTGGGGTATGCTTGCATATTGTAAGCATTGATGAACCGTTCTTCCCCATTGTCTCGGGTCGCTCACCTGCATTCATTGTTTTCATTTATTTACTCATTTGCAGACGCTTTCCGACAGTTCTATGATTTTTTTCCCCTGGGGTATTGGCTTCGATGTCCATCAGTACGCAAAATTTCAGCTTTCTACATCACCACAAAGGTACCGAAAATTAATGTCAGTCAGTCAGTGGTGAGAACGAGCTTTTTCATATATATATATATATATATATATATATATATATATATATATATATATATATATATATATATATACATATATACATATACATATATATACATATATATATATATATATATATATATATATATATATATATATATATATATATATATATATATATATATATATATATATATATATATATACATATATACATATACATATATACATATACCTATACCAACAGGTCTCCTCAAGGATTTGCTTGTATTTGGCTTCATTCATTGTTCCCTCTATCCTTACATGTCTTTCGTCCCTGCCACTGAAAAGCATCCCCATAGCATTATGCTGCCACCACCATGCTTCATGTTGAAGATGGTGTTAAATTGGTGATGAGCTGTGCTTGGTTTCTGCCAGATGTAGCGTTTCACATTCAGTCCAAAGAGTTTAATCATTGGCTCACTTGATCACAGTATCTTTTGCCTCATCATCTATTTCACATGCCTTTTTGCAAACTCCAGAACTGCTGCCATGTCCCTTTTTCTCAGGAGTAGATTCTGTTTGGCCACTCTCCCATAAAGCCTAGATTTTTTGAAGTGCTGGAGTGACGTGCTTCCGGCAGGTTCTCTGATTTCAGCCAAGGAACTCTGTAGTTCTGCCAAAGTGGTCTAAGGGTTATTAGTCATCTCCCTCACCAAGGTCCTTCTTGCCTGGTTGCTCAGCTTGGTCAGATGGCAAGTTCTTGGAAGAGTCTGGGTATTTCTTTATTCTTTCCATTTCCTAATGATGGATCTCACTGTGCTCTGGGAACTTTCAACACTCCATAATTTTTTTGTACCCCTCCACAGATCTCGGCCTCTTCACAATTCTATCTCGTAGTTCCACAGCCAGTTCCTTGGACTTCATGGTGGAGTTTCTGCTCAGACATGCACTGTCAACTGTGGGACCTCATATAGAAAGGTGTGTTTCTTTCAAAATAATGTGTCCAATCATTTGAATTGGCCACAGGTGGACTCCGGTCAAGTTGTGGAGACATCTCCAGGATAATCAAAGGAAATTGGATGCACCTGAGCTCAATTTGCAGTGTTTTTGCAAAGGGGTTGAAAACTTTATGACTCAAGACGTTTCAGCTTTTAATTTTTCATGAATTTGTCAAAATGTCTAAAGACATGTTTTCACTTTGTTATGATGGGGAATTTTGTGTAGATCGGTGACAAAAAAATTTAAATTTAATCCAATTTAAATTCAGGCTGCAACACAACAAAATGTGATAAAAGACAAAGGGTGTGAAACTTTCTGAAGGCACTGTATATATTGTTGCGGTTTCGCGCCCGCCGGCGTGCGAGCGGCCACCTAACTCGAATCGCAGCACGTCGCCCACCGGACGGACAATCCCGTCGTGACCCTCTCGGACTAACGCCGGGAACTAGTCACGGGTGGGCCTTTCGGCCTCACCACGATCGTGCCAATCGGCCCCCCGCGTGGGATAGGGTTGTTCGCCAAATTCGACCTACCTAAGTACCCACACGGAGGGTAGACCGGGCGATCGCACCTCGCCGCAGGTCGACTTCGGACACGGGCCACTTTAAGCGACCCGTTCCGTACTATCGGGATAACCGAGCGGTGTTATCGTCAACCTCGACGGTTCCGATTAATTATCGGGCGTATTTAGCCCACGACCAACCCTTTACGTGAAGTAAGATGGAGATTCAATTAGAGAAAAGACGAAGCGAAACGGGAGAAACAGTTCAACATAAAGCACATTTATTCCGCGCCAAACGGAAAGCACACATATACAATTACCACAATTATGCACCAAAAGCAAATGTAAAAGTAACACGACAATTCTGCACAAAAAGCAAATGCAACAAAAGAGACACAATGCAGATCTACTACCGACTACGCGAGCACACGGCAACACTTACACAGTTTTACTTCACAGACGGCGCCGACAACACATATACTCCAAAGCAAAAGAAAAAGGGGCCACCCTCAACGATAAGGGGGGCAGACAGGCCTGGGGCCGAGACCGCGTCGAGCCTACCCGTCTGGTGATGAGCCGCAAAATGGCGGCGCCGCCCCGACTCCGCGGGCCTCGCTGGCACTGCCTGGAATGGGATGGGAACGGGGCCCCCTTCTCACACTATCTCAGCGCGGGGGGAAACAGGGTGGGGGGGTTGTTGATGCTCGGGGGAAAGAGGATATCTGGCTGGCTTGGGTCCCGCGACGAGCGACTCCACTGTGACCTCGACCGCGTTCCCGGCCTCCCCTCTCTGCAGCTCCCCGACAGACTCCAAACCCCGTCTTGACTGCTGCTGCTGCCACGCTTCGCCACCGCCACAACGCGCCCGAGCCCGAAACAGAAACTCTTCTCTCTGCCGCTGCCGCTGCCACACCTCTCCAACTCGCCCGATTCGCTCCGCGCTCGGCGCTTTATAGTGCGACAGGAGAAACCATATGCAGATTCCTGGATCAGGATCAGCTCGGGGGCGGAGCCACGCTCCCCCATTGGACGGAGGAAAAGTGGGCGTGAATCATTCCCGATCCGCCTTCCCCGGAAAGGCCGCTCCCTGCACCCGCCGCTCAGCGCGCGCCCCGCACGAGTCCAGGATCGGTGCCCACAAGCGGCGCGGGAATGGCGGCAGAAGGAGGAGAGGTGAAGGCGGTGGAGGGTCCATTGCGGCGGTCCCTGGCCACGGCGACGCCCGGCATGGCGGTGATGCGATGATTGCGAGAGCGAGTTGTGACGGTAAAGGTCGTGGCTGTTGGCGTTGTTGTTGTTGTGAAGCGGCGTTGCGGTTGGTGGTTGTTGTGTGATGGCGGTTGGGACGTGGTTGGTTCAAAATAAAGATAGAACAGAAAAACGGCTATCTTAAAAGGTCGCAGCCCGAATGAATGACATTTATTCCCTCTAAACAACGGGTTTGGGCTAACTACACATATACTTACAGAGATATCTCACCTATGGGACCTGAATGGTGGTTTGCGAATTTCCTCAACTACAACACTACCCCCTCCCCTTTTTACAGACTCGTCCCGAGTCGTCAAATTTTCGTGTGCAATCAAGTGTAGTTCTCCCCTAGTACATTTTACCTACGGATCCCTCAGTGCGACATTCATGGTATTCGTGTCCCCAAAATAAATAACCTGAGGGCTGAGTAACTAACTAAACAAACCCACTCACACGGACGACTTAAATAAAATTGCCGGCGCTAAGACAGACATGCCGGGGGCGCACTCATATTTACAGTACATCTTAACCTTAACTTACAAATTTTACACTAAACCATGGCCCAGGATCAATGGACTCTGCAAAAAGAAAGCAGTTAGCAGGGAGCCAAGCTGCTCGCATGCAGTCTCTGACTAAAACAATGCAGGTGACAGGGAACGTGGCCAGCTGCTCACACGCAGTCCAAGGCCTTCCCTTTTGAACTGAACGCAGTGAACCACAACGGTGCATGGGCTGCACAAACGCAGTCTCCGTGCCAGCTCAAGTGGCACATGCAATGAACACAACGAATGGATGGATGAATGGATGGACGCAAACACGGTGCACGGGCCGCCACTGCAGGCCCGTGTTGTAGCTGCCAACAGGGCAGTTCTCGCAGCTTGCAAACTGTTGCTTTCTGATCCTGGCGCACATGGCAATGAACAGGGGGGGCAAAGCAAAAATTGAACGGGGCTGGTGAACAGGGGCAGTGGGCATGGCATGGCAAAGGTGATCAGGCAAACACAGCCTGCAGAACAAGGCCGCTGCAGGCAAACAAAACCGGCAGATGAACTGGCCGGCACAGGCCTTGCAGAAAACAGCTGCAGACGATCCAGCCGGTACAGGCCTTGCAGCACAGCAGCTGCAGCCGATCCAGCCGGCACAGGCCTTGCAGCAAAACAACAGCTGCCGATGAAGCTGGCCAGCCTTCGCCGTTCAGTGGAGGTTGGTGGAGGGAGTGCGGTGGTGCTGGCCACTCGGAAGGCGGGCTCGGACCTACTCTACGGTCTCCCTCCCAACCTATCGCCTTTGCCTGTCACTGTCTATACCCACTCCCTTAATTTGTCAAACCCCAATTTAGCCCCAACTTTTTTTTTTTTTACTTCCCCACTATAAATCGTCCCCTAACCCCCTGTACTGTCCTTGTTCGGCTAACCTATCCTGTCACCTAGCCTACTCCCAACCCCTACGTTCCCTTCCCGGAGGGGAACAAGGGAGAGCTAGCGTCCTGTGTCGAGGCCCAACGAAGCCTCAGAATGGCCTCCCCAGACTTCAGCGATCTAACCCAAAGTGGGTCCAGCGGCCCACAACGAGAGCGAGGGGATGGATGGTGCGGAGGGGTACACTTCCTAATCTACCCTAACCATTTAACTGTTAAACTACCCCGGGGCTTTCAACAAGCGCCTCTCGCTTAAACTATTGGTTCTATAAACCCAGATTCCCGTCGCCTGTGTTGGTGTCCTCACAATTTCGGGCCTCACCCCCAATTTTCTTTTCCGTGCCCTCACACGGTTTCATGGCTGGGACGCGTGGCTCCCCTTGGCAGGCACGACCCTCTGCCGAATCTCCAGCTATGGCACCCCCGGGCACTACACTGCCTCCGAGCCTACCAGCTCCCTAAACACCGGGGAGTGCCCCCCATGGCACCTCCCCTGAAACGCACACGTGGCAGGCTGGCTTCCCGGGCCGCTTTCCGAGGGTCACCCTGTGCCCACAACACTGCCCACGTGGCTAACGGCGCCCCGGGCCCCCGCACCAAGCGGGCGCACCCGTGTCCACTATGCTATCCCGGCCTCCCATGGGCCGTTGGCCTACTACGGCCGACTAGCCTGGTGCCCGGGGTACCCACTCAGCGATACTCACCTTTTGCAGCCACGCTCCCAGCCCGTCAACAGGGCTCCTGCACCCCTTCAAACGGGTTTCGAGCCTACACTCCCACCAACAGCAAAACGACCTCCATTTTTCAATTTAACTAACCCCCTAACTCACTCTACACTGACCCCGGGGTCTCTTGGGCGGGAGTCACTCCTCCCCCCAATCACTCATCGCACCATGCATTCCCCATTCGCTCCATTCACACAGACCCGCTGGCCTCACTCACTCATCATGTACTCACCTCACAACTCTTCAACACACACACCGCTGAACTCTGCCATCCTTCTATCTGCATCCCCTAACTAAACTCGTGCTCCCACGTCGTCCCTTACACTAAAGCACGTTCCTTTTAACACTACTTAGCTAAGCTACGTCCCCGCTACACATTCACTGTCTGTCTCTGTCTCCAAATATCCCAAAAATTATTTCCTCAACCTAAATCTCATCTGAATCCCTCTACCTAATCCATTCCACGGGCCCCATGAAGACTTACCCCTGCCCCATGGAGCCGGTCTAGCTATGCTAACCCTTCCCCCTAACTAGTTTCCATCCTGTGCCCAAGCCAAGGAGATCATCCACCCCTTGCCCGGGAAATCCTGTTCACCCGAAAGCGAGGCTTGCTTTTTTTTTTCAAATTTTGCGCAGCACCAGCACGGCAACTCGCAGCTCGCGCACTTTGCACCTGCCCGTGACGTCATGCAGCTGCACGTGTACTTCGTCCCTCCTTGGACGGTACCATCCAGCAGGGATACCCCTCCTGCCGGATTCCAACCCCACGTGCAGCCATGACGTCACCGTGCGCATAAACAAACACAAGCCCCACGTCTCGAGGGGTTCCCCACGCGAACACATGTGCTCTGCCCATTGGAGCTTAACACACACGCCCGCGTGGAGAACCCGTCCGGTCCAAATCCATTTACCTGCCTAAACTTTGTCCGTCCGCGGGATCGGCAACATTCACCGCGCGCGTTTCCGGACAGGGATTCACTCACGCAAGCGAGCACGTGGGGGCCTCGTGCGTTGCACGGCACGGACCTCGCGCTCGCTGCTGGGTGAACCCGGCACGGTCCCCGAAACAGCTACAGCTGCTACCCGGCTTTTGTCCCTCACATGTCGCAGTCGTCGTCTCCATTCCACCCACGCACACCTGCGTGTTACGACGCTAACACACCTCACCATTAAACTCACACCGGGAGACGCGGTTGCATGTTCACACATGCCGACCGACATCTCCCTCACATACAGCGACCTTGCACACGCTGTCTCTCTCACACTCACGGTCTCCCTTGCACTCGGCCGTTCACTCACGCATGCCACCTCCCTCGCACACGTGGCTCCACTCACTCGTGGTGCTTCCCTTGCACACGTGGTGACACTCGCCCACAGTGTCTCACTTACACACGGCGTGCTGGGGAGCACGCCCTTCGGCACACTCACCACCACACCACTCACACACGGGGTCGCTTCCACACACGGGGACGCACTCACCTCTTGCACCAAACACACCGGGACAACCACACTGGGGATTCGTGTCCCCACAAGGGTCTCCGGGGCCTCTATATCCCCCAAGCTCTCCGTGCACCCGTTCGCAGCACTCCTCCCCTCAACCTCGCTCGACACGACCGAACTCACCTGGTCGTGACTCGCTTCAAGGGGGCATACTCCCTCCCCTCGTTCCTGGAGGAGGCCATCCCGCTGCTCGCACCGGGTCCCTGCACGGTCCGCCAGCTCACCCCCATTATCCTCCACCACCTCCGTGTGTGTGTGTGTGTTCGTCTTTAGTTTCTTCCACCCCGTTTTCATCGTGTAGTCTTTCCTCTATCGTTCCCATCTCCCGTGTCTCTGCCAACTCAGTCACCTCTTGCCTTGTTATCTCCCTTGTCTCAACTATTATTTCCGTCTCTTCCCTTGTTATCTCCCTCGTGCACGTCTCCGTCACCCCAATTAGTTTTTCCCTCTCGGTCACCGTCACTTTTTCCGTCACGACCCTCGCCCAACACGTCTCCCGAATTACTTTGTCACCCACCTCCACCGCGGGCCTGACAGCCGTTGTACACCCTCCCAGCTCGTTCGCTCCCACACGTGGCGTCGCCATTTTAAGCTCCCCGGTCACTGCCTTCATGCCCGCCTGCAGGCTTCGGCCCATGTTCTGCGTCTCACCCCGCAGCTCTTTCATTTCTTCCTTAATTTTGAGTGCGTTTGTTTCCATATTTTCGTTCATGCCTTTTATTTCGTTTGTGTTTGTATCCATCTTCGTTTTCATTTCGTGCATTTGCTTGTTCATGCCTTTTATTTCGTTTTTCATTTCATTTGTTTGTATCCATTTTCGTTCTCATTTCCGCATTCATTTGTTGCGCATCCGCATTCATCTTTGCCAGCATGGTGAATAGCTGGGTCATGTCGGGTGCGTTTGGGTGAGCCGTTTCGGCAGGGATCGGGGAAGGGTTTTGGTCGAGAGGGGGAGGGGAGGTGTCATACACCACGGCCGCCGCCGCACCTATTTCGGGCTCTGGGTTCAGTTGGGGGAGTTCGTGTTCCTGCACAACCAACATTTCCTGCACGGGGTTTTCATCCTGGACCATGGATTCTACACATTCTAAATCCATTTCTAATACCCCCGGCTCCCGCTCGCCTTGAGACGCCATCTTATTTCTCGTAAAGGGTTAATTTAAATCGCTCGTAATTTGGAGGGAATCGGGGGTCGCTCCTCTCACCCCTGGACCGATTCCCGTGAATTTAGCTGGAGACAGGAGAGCCCGTTTTCCCGCTCTCCGACACCAGTGCCGCGAGGAGGGGGATGGGTTTGTATCCCACTCCTGACACCAGTGTTGCGGTTTCGCGCCCGCCGGCGTGCGAGCGGCCACGTAACTCGAATCGCGGCACGTCGCCCACCGGACGGACAATCCCGTCGTGACCCTCTCGGACTAACACCGGGAACTAGTCACGGGTGGGCCTTTCGGCCTCACCACGATCGTGCCAATCGGCCCCCCGCGTGGGATAGGGTTGTTCGCCAAATTCGACCTACCTAAGTACCCACACGGAGGGTAGACCGGGCGATCGCACCACGCCGCAGGTCGACTTCGGACACGGGCCACTTTAAGCGACCCGTTCCGTACTATCGGGATAACCGAGCGGTGTTATCGTCAACCTCGACGGTTCCGATTAATTATCGGGCGTATTTAGCCCACGACCAACCCTTTACGTGAAGTAAGATGGAGATTCAATTAGAGAAAAGACGAAGCGAAACGGGAGAAACAGTTCAACATAAAGCACATTTATTCCGCGCCAAACGGAAAGCACACATATACAATTACCACAATTATGCACCAAAAGCAAATGTAAAAGTAACACGACAATTCTGCACAAAAAGCAAATGCAACAAAAGAGACACAATGCAGATCTACTACCGACTACGCGAGCACACGGCAACACTTACACAGTTTTACTTCACAGACGGCGCCGACAACACATAAACTCCAAAGCAAAAGAAAAAGGGGCCACCCTCAACGATAAGGGGGGCAGACGGGCCTGGGGCCGAGACCACGTCGAGCCTACCCGTCTGGTGATGAGCCGCAAAATGGCGGCGGCGCCCCGACTCCGCGGGCCTCGCTGGCACTGCCTGGAATGGGATGGGAACGGGGCCCCCTTCTCACACTATCTCAGCGCGGGGGGAAACGGGGGGGGGGTTGTTGATGCTCGGGGGAAAGAGGATATCTGGCTGGCTTGGGTCCCGCGACGAGCGACTCCACTGTGACCTCGACCGCGTTCCCGGCCTCCCCTCTCCGCAGCTCCCCGACAGACTCCAAACCCCGTCTTGACTGCTGCTGCTGCCACGCTTCGCCGCCGCCACAACGCGCCCAAGCCCGAAACATAAACTCTTCTCTCTGCCGCTGCCGCTGCCGCTGCCACACCTCTCCAACTCGCCCGATTCGCTCCGCGCTCGGCGCTTTATAGTGCGACAGGAGAAACCATATGCAGATTCCTGGATCAGGATCGGCTCGGGGGCGGAGCCACGCTCCCCCATTGGACGGAGGAAAAGTGGGCGTGAATCATTCCCGATCCGCCTTCCCCGGAAAGGCCGCTCCCTGCACCCGCCGCTCAACGCGCGCCCCGCACGAGTCCAGGATCGGTGCCCACAAGCGGCGCGGGAATGGAGGCAGAACGAGGAGAGGTGAAGGCGGTGGAGGGTCCATTGTGGCGGTCCCTGGCCAAGGCGACGCCCGGCATGGCGGTGATGCGATGATTGCGAGAGCGAGTTGTGACGGTAAAGGTCGTGGCTGTTGGCGTTGTTGTTGTTGTGAAGCGGCGTTGCGGTTGGTGGTTGTTGTGTAATGGCGGTTGGGATGTGGTTGGTTCAAAATAAAGATAGAACAGAAAAACGGCTATCTTAAAAGGTCGCAGCCCGAATGAATGACATTTATTCCCTCTAAACAACGGGTTTGGGCTAACTACACATATACTTACAGAGATATCTCACCTATGGGACCTGAATGGTGGTTGCGAATTTCCTCAACCACAACAATATATATATAGATTCTTTTTTTGAAATGTATCGCGATGTGTACACTTTTAAACAATTCTGGTCAATATGGGCTCCTGAGTGTGGGCCCTGCACCGAGACACTATCGTAAACTCTACCTTCCTTACAGTTCAATCACAGTACAGTCAATCTGTGAAGCATTTTTTTTTACAAGCTTTGGAGTCAGTCAGCAGTTTTGTTTTACACCACCCTCTCCTCAGTCAAGCATGATTATCTGTGCACGCAGGCTCTGGATGTGGCCAAGGCACTGTATTAATCCCTTCCTCTTGCAAAACATCGGATGAGATATTTTACATTCATATGATTCATCAGCAAGATTTTGTGGTGTGTGCTTTCGTGTGACTGTGAACCTTGCACAATCCCAAAAAGAGGAAAGACACCAAACTTTTGTGTGAAGCTCAATTAAAGATAACACAGCTAGCTTGATGTCCATTCAAGATTAAATGTTCCAGGAAATGGAATTCTTACCTGGAAATTTATTTGAGATTTTATTTACCTTGGAATTGCAAAAAAAGAAAAGGGATCACTAAGAAGTGCAGCAGCACAATAACACTCATATTACTAACGTGTACACAATGTGTGTAGAGCTAGATGCTAGGCCGCTCAGATTTTCCTCCTATAGAGTTGTCTTTTTAAGTGCAGATCTTCATGACTTGCACCAACATTCTTGTCTACACCCTAATATGATCTGGTCTTCATGACTAATCTGACTGATCAGGCAGAACATTTACCAAGCCTGAATATGTCCTTCCGGAGAGAAGTGACCAGGGGAGGAGGGGGTGGGAATGGGACATGTGGGAAGGAAGGGGATGGAGGAAGGTGTCAGGGAGAATTAGGGGAAAATCTAGCTGGAGGGGTTTTGGGTTTAAGAGAGAGCTAAACCGTAGGTTTGTAAGGCTTTTTACAAACTTGTGTGTTTGACACACCCTCCTCCCACTACCCGCACTACACCACCCCTTCTTTTTCCACACCCCCTCTTTCATATTTTCTCCCAACACCCAGTACAGATCATAGAGAGGGATGTAAAGTTAACTCTCCTCATTACATTCTTGTTCTGAACCTTCAAAGTCCAACATTATATCACCAAGAGTTGGTCATTGCATGTTGACATATTGGCTCGATTATCTGCCTCAAAGGTAAATGAAATATATGCAAGTTAGTTGTTTAAAAAAAAAGATGTTTACGTTAATTTACACAATGTAAATGTTAAGAATGTGGTAATATATAAGAATATAAGTAGATTCAAATATTTAGGCAGAAGAGCATCGACATGGCAGAGACATGATGGGTGTATTGTACGTACCGAACTGTAAGTGTCACGTTTACAAGAACCACATTTCCATTTTCCCACATTATCCATTGGTAAATAATAAATGAAGTTAAACTGCAATCTCTTAGATTGTTCTCCAACAATATTCCTGAATTAAAACGCCAATTTATTGTTTTATTTCTCATTCTTCCATTCCCGGATTGCCGATGGTTTGTCGATGACGGCTCATGACCCCCGTGTGATGCCACACAACATAATGTTAAAGACGACGACGCTTACTGATAGTGTTCTTTAAGGCTCAAGTGACACATTCAGCAGATTTTTTTATCGTTTCTTTGTGCTGAATGAACACTGCGTTTAACAACATGGTTTCTTTCTCATATAGCTTGAGAGGGTATCCGAAACTGAAAAAGCCATTACTAAAAAGTCAAAAACTCATATAAAAGCTTGAAATATGCACACCAAAAGTACAAACACTTTTCAAAGGAATGCAACAATGATGACAGTGGGAGGAAAAAAAAAAGAAAGGAAAAAAAAAAAAAGAGGTAATTTGGACCATAACATGGTTATGGTCTCCAAAGAATGTAGCCATACAAATAAAACAGACTATATTTTGGTGCTTTCACGATATTATAATTGGTTGATAAAGTTAATCCGGGTGAGCCAGCTGGCACAGCTACGTCACACAAAAGTTGTACTTGGTGGACATCATCGCAGTTGGCCTTACGCACACCACAAACGTTAGTTCAACTTTGGCTGTTGGAGGGAAAAACGGTTGTGCTGGTGGATACCGATGACATTTCATCATTGGTCTGCCAACGCCGAGCCTTGGTCTGCTGACCAACAATCAATTAGAGGTTAGCCCAAAAGAATGGCCGCTGCGGGGTCAACATAGTTGTGCCAGCCTGGTAACAACCGTTGAGATTAATAGGATAATTCCAGGCATAACCAGCCTATCTAGCCAAAAGCAGATTGTAATTTAAAAAGTGCTGAAGGGGATCAAATCACCCCCATTCTTCCCTAAAGAAGGCAACACCATCTTATGCAGTTCTTCGTGAAGAGCCCATTCAGTTCAGGAAGGTAAACCTAACACTAATAAAATGTAATACCATTGAAATGAAGTCTAAGTGTTGGTTGGTTGGTTGTTTGTTTGTTTGTTTGTTTGTTTTAAACAGGACGTTTCCATCCTGTTACAGTTGGCCCTCTGGAGCAGTGAAAAGAGGAAGTCGAAAATAAAAAAGCGAACCATCTTTTCCTCAAATGGAAAGGAAACGGAGACGTTAAAGCACTCATTTTGACTCTGCACAATGGCGCAGGACGACGATGAGAGTGTCCCTCTGGAGCAGTTCATTACATTTTTGGTGAAGGACACGTTACCTCGTACTATCGAGATTGTACAGGGTTTGTATGGAGACGGTGAGTTGAGCGGTTTCTTCTTCATACATGTTGCACTTTATGAACCTAATTGCTCAGCGAAAGCATTTTTTTTCTTTCTTTCTGTAATGACAAAATTCAAACATATGGGGAAACAGCCAACAAACTGTATATTCACGATGTGTCATAAGCATGTAATAGAGACATATCAATATCAGGACCACAAAACGAATCCTATGAGATCACAGCATGTCTGAAGGGTTGACACATTTCACTGGTTTCCTGCAGAAATGTCCAGCTTGTCGACTGGACAAACAATAACAATCACCAATGTGAAACTACATCACGTCATCGGAATGCTCAAACACCCTCAAGGAGGAATGGAGCTCACGGTGCAGATTCCGACCGATTATGCAGGTACGACCTGGTAGGGCAAAAGACCCTGCTCGTGTGTGGACACTTGCAGACATGTACAGGCACACAAATGCAATCTGCATACACACACACACACACACACACACACACACACACACACAGAAGTCCACACCACGGTTTGAAAGAGGCTTTTGTGTTTATGCAAGGTGTGGCATCAACTCACACTTGCCGTTTCTGATTTTGCCCTTTCATCATGTACGAGATCAAGGTCGTTATTTGGACTACTTTAACATGGAACAGAATGTACGTTGCAAGATTTTGTGGTGTCTGTTTTAGTCTGACTGTGAGCCTTGCCCAATCCCAAAAAGAGGAAAGACACCAAACTTTTGTGTGAAGCTCAATTTTTGCTCAGGATTTTAAGGAAACTTTATTTTACATTATCAGGTACAAGCAGCCAGGGTCAAATCAATCAGTTAATGAGTCACTGTGTGAGAGAATTAATTAGCATCGAGTATCGTTAGAAACCCAGAATGAGGCCAAATCTTCAGAACACTGGTTCATTCCCAACAAAGTGCTCATTAAAATACACTCTTGAAGGAAGGAGACTTTGCAAAGCTCTATACAAACTGTGCGATAATATGTTTAAAGGTTTGTTGTTTTATGTAGACATTATCGAGGCTCATGTGAGAGCTAAGATAGGGTTTCCACCATGTATGAGCTCTGAAGTGACCTATTTACATTCTATATGATTCAAAATCAAATATAATCAAATCTAATCGTCTGGCAACTAATCAAATATGTTTCTGGTGTAATTCCCCCTCTATCCCTCCCTTATCTCAAATGGCTGCACTGCTGATACCGCACGTGAAAAGGCTGAATGCATAAACTTTGTGTTTGCATCAAAATCTTGTGTCCAAAACTCATCACTTTCTCTACCCATCTTACCCAGTCGCACCCAACTGTCTCTGGACTCTGTGTCCTTTTGTCCTGACAAAGTGGAGAGCTTGCTGTCAAACCTCGACTCAGATTCTGCAACCGGTCCAGATGGCATCAGTCCACGTGTCATAAAAACCTGCACCTCTGCTCTTCCTCGTCCTCTCTCTGTTCTATTCACCCTCTCATTTGCTCAAGGTCATCTACCATCTGCATGGAAATCAGAAAACATTACTGCCCTGCATAAAAAGGTGCAAAAACAGATCCATGCAATGACAGACCAATCAGCCTTCTGCCAATCATCAGCAAGGTTATGGAATCCATCATCGCTTCAGACATTAAATCCTTCCTCTTCTCCAATGGCTTGATTTCCGTTCATCAATTTGGTTTCAGACCAGGTCACTCCACCATGGATATGCTGCTTCTGCTCTCACAACAATGGATGGAGGTACTCAATGCTGGGCATGAAATCAGAGCCATATCGCTAGACCTATCGCATGCTTTTGACATGGTCTGACACCCTTCCCTGCTCACCAAACTCTCATCCTAAGGTATTCAAGGCCATCTCCACTCATGGCTCAAAAACTTCCTCTCCTGTCGCAGTCAACATATAGCAGTAAATGGAGTTATTTCATCCCCTCTACCTGTCCAGGCTGGAGTTCCTCAAGGTAGCGTTCTGGGCCCTGTTCTTTTTCTGGTTTTCATCAATGATCTCTCTGACTCTCTGGAAAATCCTCTTTATCTCTTTGCTGATGACTCCACCCTATGCCGTACCATCTGTCATCCCTCAGACAGGCAAGCAGCAGCTTCTTCGCTCACTGCAGATCTGGGTAAAATCACAAACTGGTCCAATACGTGGAACATGTCTTTCAATCTAGACAAATCTCACACTCTCACTATTATATGTCTCTCTGACAGGACCATTTGGAACCACCCCCCCCCCCAATCCACTTTCTCAACAATCCTCTGGAAGAAGTCCTTTCTTTCAAGCTTCTGGGTCTCACTATCTGCCATAATATTTCCTGGGAAAGCCACATTTCCAACCTGGCCTCCAAAGCCAGTCACCGACTGGGAATCCTCCATCGTGCAATGTCCTTCCTCGGCCCACCTGAGCTCCTGACCACATACAAAGCTTTCGTCCTAAGGCTGATGGAGTGCTGCTCTCCCATCTGGGCTGGTGCTCCTGCCTCCCACCTTTCTCGGCTTCACGCTGTGGAAACCAAGGCATTTCGGATCATTGGCATCTCCCGCGATGAGGCTGAGTCTTTGTGCCTCTCACTCTTGCACCACAGGCAAGTCGGTGGTCTTTCTGTCTTCTACCCTCTCCTCTCCGGTCTCGTTCCCCCTGCTGTGTCTGCGATTTGTCCCCACCATATTTCCACAGGGCGCTCAAGGTCTGCCAACAACCCCCTTCTGGTAAAACTACCAAAGTCACTAATCACTGCTCACCTTCACTCTTTCATTCCTCTTTTTTCCCACCTTTGGAATAAACTCCCTCACTCTGTTCAATGCCATTCTTCCCTCCAGGCCTTCAAAACAGCTGTTCACCACCACCTCTTATCCCCCATCCAAATCCTTGATCTTTTCTACCCCCGTTAATCCACCCCAAACCCTATTCCTTCTAATTCCCTGCTTTCCTTCCTGAAAGCCTCTGTAATGTCCATCTTGTATACCCCGTGTTCCCCGCCCCATCCCTCTCCCGTCCACAGATCTCCAAATGTGTCTGTTCCCCACTGTTTTGTCCTTCCCACTCCCGCTCCACTTGTCTCATGCCCCCTTGCTGTGCGTTGTGTGTTTGCTCCAATACGAGCCTTGACAAGGTCTACAAAAAAAAGAAAAAGAAAAAAGAAAATAATTCCAAAGCAAAAAGAAAGTATCAACATGTCAGGCAGCATGCTTTGCCCATCAACAGAAGGAAGTATCTGGAACGAATGAATACAGCTTTTATACCAACTCCTCACACCCCCCCCAATTGGCTGATTATTGTGTGGTGCTGATTGGCTAATTATTGTGAGGTGCTGATTGGCTGTTGAATGCATGTTACTGATTGGTCGGTACATTTTGCTCATCATCGTCCATGTCCTCAGTGTATTGAAAGCTGGAGTTATAGGTGTCTATTTGTTGATAAGGGAGAGACAGATATCGCTAATGGGTATCCCATATTCTTGAGGGACCATGTGATGCAAATATATCTCCATAGCTTCTCTGATTGTCCTTGTGTGCCAATGACTGATGGATGTGATAAGTTTGCTATCTGATCATAGTATGCGATGATTATTGGTCTGTGCAAGAGAGGCGGGTGGGGGGAGTTCGCAGAGAGAAAATGTTATACTTTAAGAACGAACGAACACACACACACACACACACACACACACACACACACACACACACACACACACACACACACACACACACACACACACACACACACACACACACACACACACAATTAGTGCTTGGCCGATATCGGCAATTCTTCAGGAATCGGCAGATTGGAGTCAGTCTGATTACTGACTACAGTATGTACTGTATACAATCCAAAAACCCTGAGTAGGTTTCACCCTTATTTTTGTGGAATTTCAACAAACAAATGATAAAAACAATGCTGCATGCCTGCATTATAGATGTTTCTAGATAGACAGATGTGCACAAGCCGGAAGGCGACGAGGGATCCACTCGGATCGAAGCGCTGGATACGATGCTTTTCATTCTGACCGATCCACCGACGAAGATTCATTGCCAAGACGTATTGGTTCACATACAATTGTTCCTCTGCCTGGCAAGATTTTTCCTATTGCGTATTTTGCCAACTGGCACTCCTCATAAAAAAATGACGGTGAATAGACACCCTATTTGTGAAGGACTACCATTTGAAAAATAAAACCTCAATAAAAAATCGGCTCGAGTAAATTAGGGACGAATTAAGTAAAATAAAAAATAAAATGTGTCATTATTTTTGTTGACATTACCTCAGATGACGGCAAACAGAGTGGACGTCAGAAGAACACGAAACAAAACGTAACGTGAAGAGAGAAAGAGAAAGAAAAAAAATAACCAACCACAAACAGAACAACAGATGTTCAGGGAAATACGAACTGTGGGATAGCCTGCGGGCCTGCTGGGCAGGGCATGATGATGGGGGGAGTGGTCGTCGTGAGAATCGTGTCTGCCAGGGATATAAGGAGTGCGCGCCGCCTGAGGCGTTGTAGTGATGCCGTAGTCGCCACGGCTTGTGAGTGTACTGAGTACGTAATAAAGGGGAGTGGTGGGCAAAGTACGCCCGCGCTCCCGCTTGTGCAACACAGCCCGGCTCGACTGTTCCCAGGCTCGTGTCTGCCTGCTCAGCATCTCTACCACGACACTACAGTTGGCTGACGAGGATCTTCGGATCGGCGTGTGCAGGGTGGTGGCTGGGTTCGGAGTGGCAGCGAGTAACTCAGCGCACCTCGCGCGGTTCGAGGTTCCGGAGGAGTACGCATCGCGAAGAGCGTGTCGCAGGTTCGCTCGCCGCGCGCACAGGCTCCGGAGCCAGGAGGCTCGCCAGCGCGGCCAGCTCAGGCATGACAGGAAGTCGGGGCACGGCGCGCGGACGCGTGCCCGCCTTCGTCAGAGTCGACTTCAGCCACGTCGAGTGGGCAATGGCCGCGCTCAGTGTTCGTTTTATTGAGGCACGACAATGATTTCTGGAATGATTTCTGCAAAGCGACGGCTAAAGAACGAGGACACGCAGTTCGGCTCGAACGCGGCGTTGGACGTCGCGCAAGCTCTGAAGAATGTCCGGGGTCTCGATGGTCGGTGTGCAGCAGATGGTCCGGAGGTCAGCGCGATGTGCCAGGCGCGTACGGCCGCGCGCAAGGTCTGCGGCGCGGGTCATGGACGGCTTTTGCAATAAGATCACTCGGACGGCGGTCTGAGCACTCGGGGATGTCTACGGTGTGTATGCCGAGAGTCATCGCCCATTATGACAGTCATTGATGGCGGTGTGCGAAGCGATCCTTCCGTCGAAGCGATCCCAGGTCGAGACCTACTGCCGGTGCGGTGTTCAGTGCATGGCGTACACGGTAACGCTCCGGATCGAGTTTTGCGGCCTGGGCACAGAGATACCAGCGACCCGGAACGGGAGATACTGCCGATGTTAAACCTGCCTTCCATTGGTACGGAGGTGGCGAGATCAGTGGCAGGGGAGGTTGAGATGACCGGGGCACTGATGCTGCTTCCCATGTTGAGCCTGGTTTCAGTTGGTCCGACGGTGACAGGGCCGATGCCAGTGAAGGTCGAAGTGATCGGGGCACTGATCGGGTGTCGAGTTGAATCCACTAGTGCTGCCCTCGCATCGCACACGTATGCCGGTGAAGCGCTGCTGGCGGTTGGCGGGGCGCACGTCGTGATTGCCTAGTGGGGCCAGCGGGTTGCGCTTCCGAGGTTCGTGGTGCGAGGGGAGGGGCCCGCCCTTTTGGGTCGGGACGGGTTGACGCGCCTCGAGCTGGATCTCCAGTTGGTACCTCCAGGTGCGCCGGTGCTTCCTTTGTTGCTTCCTTCGAGACCCGAGGGCGAGGTTCTGGCGGCGGGAGCATCGTCGATGCAATGGGAGCAGCCGTTCGTTGCTGCCTGCAACGGTGATGTGCGGTGCGGAAGCAGCGGAAGCCGTGCCAGCTCTCGCGATGAGCTCTCGCGCTTCGGCGGCGTTCATGAGGCAATGCGCGCCTGTGTTGTTCGGGCAGCTTCGACGGCGAGCTGCAGCGAGCCCGTCGCGTTCAAGGAAGTCACGGTTCGCGACATCGAGTCGACAACCAAGAGACGGACTCGTGATGTGGGTTATGGGTTGCTGTTCATTGCATATTTGTTTTTCATTGCTCGAGTGATGCGGTTTAACGTTGTTGAAATAAATGCCGACAGTTCATGTGTGGGAATAGGTTTGGCGGAGATCAATCGATGGGTTTTGCAGTATGGTCAATGTGATGTGGAGGCTTTGGGAGCGGTGGTGGCGAATAAAGAGGTTTTATTAGCCTCCAGTTGCCCCAGGCCACGGGTGGTTGCTTCGTCATGTGCAGGAATTTTGTCGAAAGAACGCGCTGTATGAAAAAATGAGTTTGCAATGGTTCAAGTGATGTTCTTATTGATTTATGACGAGCCTATGGTTGAAGTGTGGTTTGAATGGAGTTGCTACCGTCTAACTGCCGTGTGGGTCTCGGAGGTCCACTCGGAGCCAGGGCTGGTGCGCTGGTCAGCGTTACCCCCATCTCTGGTTTCGGCAAGGTCAGATGTGCCTAGCGCCGGGGGCGCAGCTCTCTGTGTTCGCTCAAGGCCGTTTAGGCGGGCGTTGGCATCTCAACTGATTGTGGTGCGTGGGTTGTTGTGGGGCATTGGTTGCATCCAGTCAGCGGCGCTGTTCAGCGCCCCCATCCAAGGTCATTCGGGGCTGGCGCTGGCACCACTGCTTCCAGACAGCGAGCTTCCGGCCTCGGAATGTTTATCTGCTTCAGGTCTGGCTGGGGGAGATGTGCCGCCTTGTGGGCCGGAGGCGTTTGATGGTGCCGGGGGAGGTTTGCTCGTGAGGTCGCCGCGACCTCGCCAAAGGCCATGTAAGCGTGAGCCGCCTGGGGGCGTTTTTGCTGCGTAGTGCTGCTGTGCTTCTCGCCTTGCTGCTTCATAGCGGTAACGCGGTCAGAGTTTGGTGGGTGCTTTGTGCACCTCCGTCTTCGGAACCTGGCCGTTGCAGCTCCACTCGCTCGCATCGACACATTATATGATGTGGTGTGCTTTTATACTATGCTGCTTCTTTTTTGTACCTTGTCTGCTTGATACCGTGATATTTCGTGCTACTTATGCTTATTATGATGGTGATCATTTAATAATCATGGTTTTAGGAGGGAGGAGTGTGGTATAGCCTGCGGGCCTGCTGGGCAGGGCATGATGATGGGGGGAGTGGTCGTCGTGAGCATCGTGTCTGCCAGGGATATAAGGAGTGCGCGCTGCCTGAGGCGTTGTAGTGATGCCGTAGTCGCCACGGCTTGTGAGTGTACTGAGTACGTAATAAAGGGGAGTGGTGGGCAAAGTACGCCCGCGCTCCCACTTGTGCAACACAGCCCGGCTCGACTGTTCCCCCGCTCGTGTCTGCCTGCTAAGCATCTCTACCACGACACTACACGAAACAGACCGTGGGTCGCGTGAGAAGACTTCCTGGTCGGTTGTTTTTGATGAACCTGGCGGTGTGACGGACGATAACATAACGGGGGTGCAGAAATTTTTTTTTTAAAGATGTTATTCAAATTCCACATAACTTGATTTATACCATATTATTAGAAATCCACAAAGACAGAAATGCCGGTGATTCCATTTATTTTGGATCATTTTCACTTTGGTCAATAACGTTTGGATCGAGGAGAGATCGAAGGTGGAACGACGGTGTAGTTCCTTACAAACACTGTATACACACCTTAAATGACGGTAAATAGACACCCTATAACTATTTTTGAAGGACTACCATTTGAAAAAGAAAACCTAAATCAAAAATCGGCTCGAGTAAAATTTTCTACATATCTCGAAGTGTTTAATTCCGAAGTTTCGTTTCTCCACATTCAAAACTGTAGGACAAGTATTGAAAATAGTGAACGTGCAGTTTTTCGGCCGCAGCATAGCAACGGGTGGTTGCTTAGCAACGAAACTCAAACGCGCATATTCCCAGCTCATATGGCACTCGTTCGCCAAGTTTCATCGAAATCGGTTTGCTGGTTCGTGCTGTGGAGCCTCGTGTTGCAGACACACACACTCACACACACACACACACACACACACACACACACACACACACACACACACACACACACACACACACACACGGAAAACCCGACAATAAGGGATATCTAGCGAATCCAAGAAACATTAATCTTCATAAACAGCTGCTAATCGTCATGTGACGGGTTGATAAAAATTGACTATAATTCAGAAAACACAGGAATATGGCAAAAGACTCGGAAATCGGGTGTTATCAAATATAATTTGCTTTGAAACCCACAAAGCGAAACCATATTAACTTGGCAAATCATGTACGTCTTACCTTGGAGCAACTGCCGACTGTACATCCCGATCAGGACAGGAACTGCACTGCTTTTGACTGTAGGGTGCTCGGCAAGTGCCTTAAGCATTCAAGTCAGCTCTCCAATTAAATGGTTGATCAGGAATGGCTGGCCAGGCTGCGGTTGCATACATACAATTTAGGATCCCTTTAACTTCACAGCAGCAACAGCAGTTAAAGAAATTAAACAAATTCGTTCAAATAATGACTTTATCCACAAAAGAGTTGCTGTTGAATATAGAGCAACCCTGGAGACATTGCAAAGTGGAATCGCCGGTGAAATAAACATTGCAGATAATCTGTCACGTTGCCTGCTCGTCTGTGCATGTGTAACGTGGTACATCGGTTCATGGTCCATGCAAACGTTCTAACTTTATTTTAAAATGTCCCTTTTCACCAGATTTGCTTTGATTTCTTGTAAAGCACCTCACAAAACCTCCAAAACTATAGACACAGATCTGGCAGACACTATGGATCGGCAGTCCCTCTGGGGGTCAGGGTGCGGTGTCAAGCAGTGAATGCATTAAATCATACAGCGCAATGAAGCAGGTTAATTTTGGCACATTCCTTTATTTTATTTATTATTATTTTTTTTTTGTTCAAATTTTTTGTTCACTCAATATAATTCTCCAAACAGTAGAAAAATAATTTTAATGCTTTGGAAATTATACATTTTCTTGTGCATATATGGAGAAGGAGGGACCATAGAATTGCTTGCTTAAAGTAAATACGTATATCGGCTTAGTTATAAGACTCGTTATTTCTTTAAATTATCAGATTTCACTCCAGATTTCGACAATTATTTAGTCAGACGATATCCAATCCTCAAAACTGAAATAATATTTCGATGATGCACTTTGATTCGTCGGTGAGAGTACATCGTGGAAAATCGTATCATATAATGCATGAAATCGCTTCAAGTTTCTAATTTGAAAACTAAAGCACTTAAAAAGTGATGTATACAGCGATTCGTAACCATGATGAATAGGCATTCGATAATATGAGTGAGGAAAGTGAAAAAAACTTTATTATTAAGAAATCATTGCAGCTTGTTCCAAGTCAGGGCATGGTTGAGCAGACCCAAAAAAACATGGCGGCTTCAGATCCCAGCGAGGTTACCAAGGATACGCTTTAAGACCCCATCAAGAGTGGTGACTGAGGATGTACCTGATGAAGGATATAATTAAATAAGGCTGCTAATTATCTTCAAAAGGTCAGGTCAGGTCAGGTATGGGAGTATGTGCCAGAACAGCGCGTCGCTGCGTCCACTTTCCGCCGGTACTCCAGGGGCCTCCGTCTGGCCATCCCCCAGGCAGATGCCAGGCCCATCCCCATCTCCTTGAGATGATGGTCAACCTGCTGCAACCACGAGGAATGTGGTTGGCCCACTGGCCTCCTCCACTCATGAGATTCCCTCGCTGAGAGAATCTGGTGAGCAGGATCAGCGTCAGGAAAACGAGCCACATGTCCATACAGCCGCAACTGACGCTCACGGACTATGCAGGTAACAAATCTCATCCGAGTTGCTCTCAGCAACCGCTCATTGGACACAAAATCCAACCAGCAATAGCCAAGGATTCTCCGAAGAGACCTGGTACCAAAGGAATTAAGTCTCCGTCTCAGATTCTTGGTCAGAGTCCAAGTCTCGCATCCATAGAGCAAAACTGGAAGTACCAAGGTCGTGAAGGCTCGGACTTTCGTCCTCCCGCACAGGTACCGGCAGCGCCACACCCCATGATCCAGTGAATCCATGACTCCCCAGGCCCGACCCAGACGTCTATTGACCTCTGACTCACAGCCAGCAGAGACATGAATATCACTGCCAAGGTAAGTGAATCTCTCCACGACCTCAACATCCTCACCACAAACAGACACAGACAGGACAGCAGCATCCAAGATGTCACCGAAAGCCTGGATCTTAGTTTTGACCCAAGAAACCCATAATCCCAGCAGCTCCGACTCCTCTTTCAGCACCTCGAGGGCCCCCAAAATGATGTCTAAAGTCTCCGCAAAGATGACTGCATCATCTGCAAAATCAAGGTCCGAGATCTTGACATTCCCAAACGATGCACTGCAGCTTGATCTCTCCGACATCCTCCCTAAAATCCAGTCCATACAAGTGCTGAAAAGTGTGGGGGCCAGTACACACCCCTGACGAACTCCAGTAACAACTGGAAATAAGTCAGAGATGGTACCACCACACTTCACAGCACTCTCAGTACCAGAGTAGAGTTCAGACATCAGATCGATCAGTTTTGGTGGCACCCCACGAAGACCAAGAATCCTCCAGAGGACATCCCGATTCACTGAATCGAACGCTTTACAGAGATCAACATAGGCTGCAAGCAGCCCCTGCCGAAACTCTCGTCTGCGTTCGGTGAGGACACGAAGGGCAAGGATACGGTCAATCGTTGACCTCTTTGGTGTAAAGCCTGACTGCTCTGGACGCTGATGCTCAAGCAGATGGTGGCGAACCCTATCAAGAATTATCCGAGCAAAGACCTTGCCGGGCAGTGAGAGCAGCGTCACCCCTCAGTAGTTGTTGCAGTCTTGGCGATCACCCTTCCCTTTCCAGAGAGGGATAACAAGGCCTCTCTTCCAGTCAGTTGGGATGATGCCTGTGTTCCAGGTAGAGCACAAAACTGCATGCAACGACACGAGTGCAGCATTTCCACCAGCCTTGAGAAGTTCAGCATGGATGCCACAGATCCCTAGAGCTTTGCCCCGTTTCAACTGGTTCACCGCAGCCCGTGTTTCCACAAGCGAAGGTGGACCACAGTTGATTCGAGGGTCAGCAACAGGGATTGTAACACCCTTGATGTCCAACTCGACAGCTGGGGGATCAGCCTGGTACAACCGCTCAAAGTAACCGGCCCAGCGGGCCTTCACTTCAGACTCCTCTTTCAAGAGCCTACCACTCTCTGCTCGAACTGCAGTGCTCCGAGGGATGGGCTTGGATGAACGCAATGCGCGAATTCCCCTGTAAGTGGGACGAGAATCACCTGTCCACAGGTGATGCTCTACTCCCTCACAGATTCCTCGCACAAAGGCCTCCTTGTCCACCCTCAGTGCACGTACCGTTTTTCGCCTCAGCTCCCTGAACAGCTCAGCTCTGCCATTCAGCCTGGCCCTGCGACTCTGGTCAATGGTATCCAGTGTCCCTTGAGAGACAAAATTCTTCTTTGCCCTGCGGTGAGCTCCAAGACATCCACCGGCAACTTCAAGGACGGTGGTCTTGAAGGCACTCCACAACTCTTCAGGACCCCCCAAAGCACCCAGACCCCCCAAGTGTCCACTCAGCCTGTTCGCAAACTCCTCAGCTACTCTCTCATCCCTGAGCTTGCCAACATCCAGCCTAGGCTGGGATGGTACCATTCTCCAGGATTTAAGGTGCAGCTTTAGAGTTGCTTCAACAAGCCTGTGGTCAGTATTGAGGAACTGAGCACTCCGGTAGACCCTGCAGTTCTGGATCATCCTCCAACGACCGTCAATGAGGACATGGTCAATCTCCTTTGCCACACCGCCAGCGTTGGAATACCAAGTCCAGCGATGAGCTTGTGGGCGCTGAAACCATGAACCAGCCACCCTAAGTCCATGACTTCTTGCAAAGTCAAGGAACTTAGTGCTATTCTGGTTCATAGTTCCTGACCCATGGGGACCAACACATGTCTCATAACCATCCCTATCAGTTCCAGTCGATGCATTGAAATCCCCCAAGACAAGAAGTATATCTCGTCTGTGGCACTGATCAACCACAGACTCGAGCGTGGCGTAGAATGCATCCTTCACGGTGAGATCACTCGCCTCAGTCGGAGCATGAACAGAGACCAGGGAAATGACACCTAAGGAGTGACGAATCCTTAATCTCATAATACGCTCGTTGACCGGTGTTACCTCAATTATCATTGGGGTCAGCTTATTGGACACAGCTACAGCAAATCCTTGAGTATGGTAACCATCAGAGCGACCAGACCAATAGTAGGTGTAACCACCCACTATTATCTCGCCGCAATCTGGTCTCCGAACCTCAGAGAGAGCTGCAATCCTGATGTCCAAACGCTTGAGCTCAGATGATAACAGAGACAGGTGATCATCCTCTCTTAGGGATAAGACATTCCAGGCACCCACCCGAAGGGACCGCCTCAGGTTAACCCAAGGAGACCGCCGTCTGGTGGACGACAACTCAGCACCACTCCGACACACTCTCCCGCAATCTGACCCAGGGATGTTACCCCGTGGTTTCCCTCCTATCATCAAAGATTGGGGGTCCCGAAGGCTTTGCCCCAATCCCGTCATCTGGTGAGCTGCCCTGCGAAGGGAAGCTGCACAGGAGGTTCTCCCACGGAGTGGGTTTTCAGATTTTTTTGCGTTTTTGCGTTTTGCGGAATGAAGGGTTTTACGGTGGCCGGAGTGCAAATCCTGCCACCAACCTCCTAATAAGAAGTGACCCAACTAGAGGAGGACGTCCGCACACACAGTTGGGCACGAGATATGGATGGCCGTTGGCTCACAAGGAGCTCCTCCGCCCTTTGACAGGTTTTGTTTTTAATCCTGCTGGCTGTCCATATCCAAACACCCTCCTCACCAGAAAACCTGGTGGGGGAGACGGTTTTGTCGCCGACAACCCGACCGTGGAACAGGTTAGTACAGGTTTACATGGTACCTGTAGCAGGTCACAGATCGAACCTGACCTGACATGAAAAAGGGGTGTTTTAATTAATCCAAACACCCAATTTTCACTCCTACACTAACTTGGAGTTTTATTAGTATGCATGCAATGTTTCAGGCTGCGAGGTTTCATAGTTTTGGAGTAATGGAGGTGACACACACACTTCTTCTTCTTCTTATTCTTCTTCTTCTTCTTCTTCTTCTTCTTCTTCTTCTTCTTCTTCTTCTTCTTCTTCTTCTTCTTCTTCTTCTTCTTCTTCTTCTTCTTCCGATGGTTGCTTGGCTGCCGGGTTGCTATCATTTTGTTGGGGTGCGACTGCGCCCCTATACCAGTACACTGGTACTCATTTCACCGACCTCAGAATGATGACAGACTAAGTCAACCCCACCTGGTGTTCATTCAGTAGCCAATTGAGCTCAAATTCAGGACCCCTAGATCCCAAGCCAGCCACCCGAAACACTAAGCCAACACCAGGACACACATACTGACATCTATTAACATAGATTGGAGGGGTGAATGAGGAGAAACACTTGATCGGATGAGCTGCTGCAACTCCCGTGTACATAGTTTCGGTCTCGTCAAATGCTCTGGGAAATGTCGCACAGAACCTGTTGCAGAATCATTCTACGTCACGAGAATGAGGGTGCACAAACAGATCCATCGAATGCATGAGCCATGTAACATTATTAAAAGGTATGGTACATGTAATATATGTATATGCGACAAAAACCTAACTGTACTAGAGATAGATCCTCGGTTACACAGGGGTGACAAGACATTGTGGACACCATGTGCAGTATTAAAATCAGTGTCCATGCACATAAAGTGAAAAGTCACATCAATAGTTTGGGTCACCAGTACTCCAACAAAAACACTCAAAAATGTTACGCTGTCTCCCACGTCCTCACCTTCATCATCATCATATGTAGCTATGGCATGTATGTATGTATGTATGTATGTATCCGAAAGCCCAGGGATTGCATTTTTCAGAAGTTAAAATTAGTACATGATATTTTTGGGGAAACTTTAGCTGGAATACAACTGTAATAACACATGCGCACACAAAATAATTTAATTTCAAAATAATTAAATAATGCAACTATGAACATGAGCTGAGAGAGAATATTTATGGAACTAAGGGATATCATATTGATACTTGATAGTATATGTTCACAAATATAAATCACGAGGACTGTGTATACATTGCTGTCAACTGTTTATCGCAGATAAAGGAATGATTATAATGAACCAGACTTTCCATGAATAAATCAAAGTTGAGAAGAACAGAGAAGATGGGCACTTCAGCTGGTAGTCTTAATAAATGCAATTCAACAACAAAAAATTTTAATTCCACCAAAAGTATTGTTGCGGGCCGGGGTCCGGTGGCGAGAACGACCACGCGGTGGGGGAAGTTACGTGGTCTCCCAGTAGACTCCCGGAATTGTAGGTCGTCGCTCACAGATAATTCCGTGACGCGGCGGGTCGCTTAACCAACCGTGGATGCCAATACCTCCACCGCGTAGTGTAGGGTCTTTTTGTCTGGAACCAATTTACCTAATTAACCACGCGGTGTCGTCTACCAGGGAACCACGCCTTCGGTACCAACTACGGCAGAGTACCAACTACCAACTCCGGATCGGATGCAGCCGAGTGGAACTACCAAGGATGTACCGGCTAGAATGAACAGATTATCGGGTATAAAGACCCGGCTAAACTTACATCCGAACCATGCTGAACCAACGAAGGAAAAGACAAAAACGAACTGCGAACATTTCTACAATCATTTATTTACAATAAAGCGAGGAAAAATATGTGGTACAGGAAACAGGTTTATTGCTTATTGGGAATGTTATGCAGGGGAAGATGAGAGAAAGATGTAGTGCGACAATTTTACAGCAACTTACAAAAGAGATACAGAGCAGACTTACGCTGGAATAAAACAGGCAAGATTTACAATGATCAACTAAAAACACTTGTGCAGTTCTACTTAAAGACAGTGCCACACACTCAGATGCACACTCAGACGAAAATAAACCCAGATGTATGGCAAAGGACCTTTTGCAGCCAGAGAGGGAGGTGAACTGAGATCGCAGTTCTTTCGGGTACCTGAACGTTGGAGGGAAGGGATGCTCCGTGGTGCGGCACCTGTCAATGGTCGTGCGGCTCAATCCACGGCCGCACGCGTGGGGACCCTCTCTGCGAAGGTGCCCGGGTCGAGTAGAGCAGAGTCTGAGGCGGGGATCCAGGGCTGCAGACAGGACCCTACGAGAGACCCGGTCACGTCGAGGTCTTCCCAGCTCACTCACACTCAAAATGAACGACCCCCAAAGAGCGCAACCACTCTACGACCTTCCTCCTTTCTTTCGCTACCAGCTGACGAACTGCCTCACTCCAACACTCCACTCAAGACGACTCACTTTCCAGCTCATTCTCAAGACGACTCACTTTCCAGCTCACCCTCAAGACGACTCACTTTCCAGCTCACCCTCAAGACGACTCACTTTCCAGCTCACTCTCAAGACAACTCACTTTCCAGCTGACTCTCAATACGACTCACTTTCCAGCTCATTCTCAAGACGACTCACTTTCCAGCTCACTCTCAAGACGACTCACTTTCCAGCTCACTCTCAAGACGACTCACTCTCAAGACGACTCACTTTCCAGCTCACTCTCAAGACGACTCACTCTCAAGGTGACTCACTTTCCAGCGCACTCTCAAGATGACTCACTTTCCAGCTCATTCTCAAGACGACTCACTTTCCAGCTCATTCTCAAGACGACTCACTTTCCAGCTTACTCTCAAGACGACTCACTTTCCAGCTCACTCTCAAGATGACTCACTTTCCAGTTCACTCTCAAGACGACTCACTTTACAGTTCATTCTCAAGACGACTCACTTTCCAGCTCATTCTCAAGACGACTCACTTTCCAGCTCACCCGACCACTCTGAACGAATGGTGTTGTAATTTATAGATCTCCCTCAGTGGCGAGGGGCCTTGGTGAAGCCACCGTCACTGTTTGCCCTGATTGGATGGCGCTTCCATGGGGCAGCCCTTTCTGGTCGGGGTTTCGGCCATACCGGGAAGCCTGGCCACTCCGCGTGTCCGGACTCGCCAAAAAGGTACTACACAAAGATTCTGCCTCGGACAGCGAGTCGCCGGTTAGGCGAGTAGGCAAACACACGCTTGTTCAGCCCATGCGAGAGTACCAAGCGAGATGAAGGTGCGAGCAGGCAGAGGGTACAGTGGGTCATCTTGGATGGGATATAATGATTTATTAATCTAATTTAAAAAAAACATCGCAATGAACCCCAGTGTCTCCCACTACACACAAGAAGGGATTCTATCTGCACATATCCTTAACGGAATAACTGACTTCGGGACAACTGTATGTTTGTATGCATACGGTTCCGAGAACCGTAACAGTATCAACACAACTTGATTATGTACTTCTATCAACTATGGCACAATATGTCGATAAGGATACAATAAAACTGTATGCATGTGGTTTCCTCTCTCGTCCTCAAAAAGGTAACAAGCACCAAATGTACTTACAGTCCCTGTCTTTTTTCGACGCCGACTTTCCAACTCACATTGTTAAGGATGACCAGACGAGTAGTTGCGATGGTTCAGTGCAGAACAGCAGTAGCTCAAATAACTTTCCAGACCAGCAATGGCACTCAGGTGAAACCCCTTACACATTCGGGCGGAACCCTTCCTCACCTGGGGTGTGTTCACTTAACAAGTTTGTTGTGAAGCGCATGCCAAGTG
This sequence comes from Eptatretus burgeri, assembly GCF_056783735.1. Lineage (NCBI taxonomy): Eukaryota > Metazoa > Chordata > Myxini > Myxiniformes > Myxinidae > Eptatretus > Eptatretus burgeri. The sequence continues at coordinate 70,277,077 of NC_140969.1, forward strand.
GCTTCAGCATTTAAGCAAACACTCCATTCAAAACCATTGAGAAGGATTGGCTGGCTTGGCAATAATAATTACTAGCTAGCTACTTGGTAACCCAGGTCAAAAAACCAGTAAAGACCAGTAGCTTACTGGTCAACTGGTACCAGTTGAAAACCAGTAGCCAACTGGTACCAGTAAAGCCAGTTGGTTTCTTACTGGTTTTAATATGGAAATTGGAATAGAGTGATATATTACCAGTTGAAATACATGTATTTAACTAACTGGTATCAACTGGGACCAGTACATTGTAACTGGTATCAACTGGGAGACCAGTACATTGCAACTGGTATCAACTGGGACCAGTACATTGCAACTGGTATCAACTGGGACCAGTACATTGCAACTGGTATCAACTGGAACCAGTAAGACTTTAACTGGTACAAATATGAGCTACTGGTTTTTTCAACTGGGAAATTGGAATTCTGACTGAATTTAACTGGTACCAGTTGAAACCAATAGAGACCAGTTAAAGACCAATTAGAACCAATAGAGACCAGTTGAAAATGTGTACTGGTTTTAACTGGTTTTTCGACCTGGGAACTGAACACACCACATGTATAACAAACATGATCTCGTCGAATCACATTCATACCTTGGCGAATCTCAATATGCCACGGTCTCCAAAATACAGTTCCTCCTGCTGAGTGGATGTGGGCACCACAGTACACACCACAGTACAAGTTTCAGTATTTCCTCTCCTCCTCCCTCTCCCCTATCTTTTTCGTTCATTACCTTAATGTTGGTCCCATCCCATTGTCAGTTCCACCTTGCACTTCCATGAGCCTCACTACTGTAAAGAAAATAATAAAAAAATAGATCAAATATTCAGCAGCAGTGCAATTAAATGGAATCTTCTTCGACGGTTCCGAACGTTCTGCGGTGACGTCAAACTATGATGTCTTCAGTAGCTGCATACTTCGATGGGTTCTTTCAGAAATTACGAATTGTTTACAGATGTTCCCAGGAATGAACTAGAACGGCACTCGGTAGAGCGCATACCTCCGCCAGGCTGAGCAGTTCACGTTTTGTATCCCACTGATGGGCCGGATCTGGATCTGGACCTGAACCAAAATCGAGTCGGCTTGCTCTTGTCACCTAACCAACTCATCCACCAAGTTTTATCACAACTCGTCCACAACTTTTTGAAATATCGTGTTGTATATCGTTTTGTCTGTATCTCTCAATGGTGAAGAGTCAATTGAAAAATGAAAAAAAATTTTTATCGTGTCCGCATGCAAATCTTCAGCAAAATCGAATCGATCCATCCTCGTCACACACTCAACATATCCACAAAGTTTCATCCAAATCCGTCAAATTTAAGAGATATCGTGCTATATATCGTTTTTGGCCCCATCACTTAATGGTGAAGAATCGTTTAAAATTTCTAGGATCCCGATTTGGATCTTCATCAAAATCGAAGCAATTCGTCCTTGTCACACACTCCACATCTCCACCAAATTTCTGACAAATCCTTCCATAACTTTTTGAGATATCAGCTCACAGACAAAGAGATATGGATGAAAACATAACCCCCGTCCACCTTCAGTGACGGAGGTAATAATCACCAGGATAACCTGTATATACTTGTGTAATGCAGCAACACACATTTTCTCTCATTCTCTATGCAGTTAGACTTTGGGATGATTTACCTTCTGTTTTTCCTTCAATCCCTAACTATTCAAAACTCAGATTAACGCATCACTTTTCTAAACCCTTACTTACCTACTATTTTACTTCTACCTTAGCAGGAGGCCCCTTCTGTAACTATGGGCTTGACCGCACCACAGACAATAAGGATAAAAAAAAAGTCACCAGGTTTATGGGACTTTGTCACCACTATGATATTAAGCCCAATTAACAGTTCAACTCAAGTGCGTGCAACCAACTGCACTGGTTATTGGCCTTCCCCAAAGAAAATGTGACTAATTCCAGTTGACTGATGGATAGGATAGAGGATCAACCTAAAATAATAAAAGGTCATCTCAGAACTGCGGTACTGTCTTGATGAAATATATGTGAAAGCTTGCATTCATAATGATGGAGTTGAAAGGCTGGACAGGAAAAACTTGTTTCTCACAATCGTTTGGAAGAAAATATCAGTAAGATTTCAGTGTCATGGAGCATTACCTGTGCAGGGAGATGATGGAATGTTGTTTGAACGGACATTTCTTTCACCAACACAGTCTGTTTTGGCTCCATGGCAGGGAAATTACAATGCAGAAAAATAAATAAATAACGTCATGGAATATTATAGAGTTTTTTTTTAATGGAGTTCATGGAATATTATGACCATTTTACTTTGTGGTTTTGGAGAGGGCAAAAATAAATGAAAACTCACTCAGAGCGACACTTGACAAAAAGGAACAAAGTAGAACGGCACTCGGAAGAGAGCATACTGCCGCCATGCTGAACAGTTTACGTTTTTGTATCCCACTGAAACGCCGGATCTGAATCAAAATATAATCCGTTTGTTCTTGTCACCTAACCAACTCATCCAGCGAGTTTTGTCATAACTCGTCCACAACTTTTTGAAAAATGATATTTATAGACTTTGGCCCTATCACTCAATTTTAGAGATTAGGCCAATATTGACCTTTTGAACATAAAAATTAATTGGTGGTTGAATTCGTTGATCTGATGTGCAAATGCTCTTCAAATTTCAAGTCAATTGGATGAAAAATAGGGATTTTAGAAATTTGAAAAATTTGCTGATCTTTATCCTTTGATGACCTTTTGACCTCAAAAATAAATAGGATTCTGTCGGACCACCAACTCCAACATTTGGTGAAGTTTCATGAAGATCGGTTTAAAATTGTGACCTGTTAGCGATTAAAGGTGAGCGGACAGATAAACAAATGGAGCGATTAACATACTTGTCCAAAAAAAACCCAAAAAAATTCCAATAACGTGTGGATTTGTATAATTAGAACAATGGAAGAGGGAAACATTTGGAGTCAGAGAGGCAAAAGGGAGTAAAATGACCTGCCGTGATTAACCCTGCAACGTTGGCGTTCTTGTGTACAAATTGCATTCAACATTACATTTTCAGTGTACAATTTGCGTCTCAAGCAAGTTTGCCATATTTGTGGGTATGTAATTTCAAATGCACCAGCAGGTTGGGGTGGGATTATGCTCATGGACTGAATAAGATGCATCTGAAAGCAAGGCTAATGGTACCGAGATCCATCTCATTGAAGGGCTAATCGTTTCGAGATCCATCTCAATGCAGAGCTCATAGTGCTGAGATTCCATCTTCAAGATGTTATCTCGTCCTAAGCACCTCCACGAGGATTCATTTATCTGTTTTTCCTTTGAGTGAATGGGGAGGGGGAGGATAAGGAAGGGTTGGGGGGTGGGGTAAGGAGGGGAAGGGGGAAGTAGGAAAGCTACGGGAAGGATAAAATATAAAATAATTATATAATTCACGAGGCTCGAGGAAGCTGGGAGGGAGCAGACCATTCCCAAACTTTCATGGAAAAATTGGGGAAAAGGTTCAATCACAGAAGGGTGGTAGTGTTTTAACAGCTATTCACCACTAAGTTCAATAACTCAACGACACGCCTTGTCGACCGTAAAGACTTTTTTTCAAGGCCAATTCAACGTACACGTCTCAGCTAAAATAAGTTATGATCTTAGTATCATAAGCTGTACGCAACATACTACTGAAACAAAAATCCTGAATTATTGAACAGACTCATTGAAGAAAATTTTGAAGGTTTTTTTTTGTGCGATAAACTTGGGACATGACTTATTAGTGGGATTTGGCCAACCGTATTGGCCCATTTGGGACTGGTCCAAGAAACATATTATCTGGTGAGGATGGATATATAGGACTGCTGAATATGGGAGTTAATCCCAACGAAGAGAGAAAATCAGTGATGCAGCGTGCAAATCGTTGGCAATAAAAAATATTTCAATATGAGAACGATGTTGTGTTATGCAGGCAACCAACCACAAATCCGGAATCCTAAAATCTGGTTTTACCTAGAAACTGCCAATTTTTCAAACTAAAATGATAACTTTGAGATAAAAAGGAATTGTTCGCAATGTATGGACACCGGAAGTCCAAGCACTCAGAAAGCAAATGTTCGTACTCATATCGCTCGATCACTTCGAATTTCACTTTCATTTTTCCGTTCATTAAAAAAAATTTTTTAACATAAACACAGTGTATACATCTTTGTTTTAATGTCAAGAGCAGTCCAAAATCCTTCGATTATTGGTTTTTTTATCCTTCAATTACTGGTGTTTTATCCTGAAAACCGGCAACCCTTCGGTCCCAAGGTGCCCGCAGTTGTGGTTGGTTACTTGGATATACATTATACAAGTATTCATTTTTACCCTGATCACATTTGATATACATATATATATATATACATATATATATATATATATATATATATATATATATATATATATATATATATATATATATAGATATACATATATATATATATATATATATATATATATATATATATATATATATATATATATATAGATATACATATATATATATATATATATATATATATATATATATATATATATATATATATATATATATATATATATATATAGATATACATATATATATATATATATAGATATACATATATATATATATATATATATATATATATATATATATATATATATATATATATATATATATATATATATATATATATATATATATATATATATATATATATATATATATATATATATATATATATATATATATATATATATATATATATATATATATATATATATATATATATATATATATATATATATATATATATATAGATATACATATATATATATATATATATATATATATATATATATATATATATATATATATATATATATATATATATATATATATATATATATATATATATATATATATATATATATATATATATATATATATATATATATATATATATATATATATATATATATATATATATATATATATATATATATATATATATATATATATATATATATATATATATATATATATATATATATATATATATATATATATATATATATATATATATATATATATATATATATATATATATATATATATATATATATATATATATATATATATATATATATATATATATATATATATATATATATATATATATATATATATATATATATATATATATATATATATATATATATATATATATATATATATATATATATATATATATATATATATATATATATATATATATATATATTCTGGTCGTGCCCGCCGGCGTGCGATCGGCCGCTTTCCACGAATAGCAACCACGTCGCCCACCGGACGGACAATTCAGTTCTGACTTTCCGGAGTTAACGCCGGAACCCTGTCATGGGTGGGTCTTCAACCTCACCATGGCCGTGCCAATTGTCTACCCGTGCAAGATAGGGTCACTCGCCGAACTCGATATTCCTAAGTACCTGCGCGGGCAGTCGACCGGGCGACCGTACCTCGGCGCAGGTCGGCTTGGGACACGAACCGCTTAAGCGGTCCGTTCCGTTCTGCAGCGAAAACCAAGCGGGTATTATCGCCGACCTCACCGGATCCGATTCTATTTAACGGGTGTTTAAAACCCAGCTAATTATTCCGCGATGCAAGATGGCATTTCAATGGGGTGAAAGGAGGACGTGACGAACAGGGTACCTTTAGACCAGCACATTTATTATACAACACGTAAGCAGGCAAATAGAAACAACAGGCAAGCACGTATACAGGCAAATAGAAACAAAAGCAGGCAAAAAAAGCAATCACGTGACAGGGACAAAGACACAAGCAAGGGAAAGCACGACGACCAATATAATTAATAAATGTACTGTCACTTAGGCAGTTTTACTTGACAGACGGCGCCACGACAACATTCGTTCACAAACCCAAAAGAAACACAAGAAAAGACCCCCTCACAGACAAGGGGGTCAGGCTGGACCACTTGGGTCTTTATGACACGGGACCTGGGAGACCGAACGGGTCCCGCGAGACCGTAGCAGGTTACCTGCACCCTCGTGGTGCGACGGTCGGCGAGCTCTCTCCGGCACTCTCCTCCCGACTGCACGGCAGAGCTGGTCCTCCTCACACAACCCTCGCGACTTGGCATTATCAGCACCACGACGAAGACTAAGCTCCAGCTCGAAACCACGTCGTTCCACGAAGCCACCAAAAGAGAGACACAGGCCAACCCCAAGACAAGGACAAGGCAAAAACAAGACAAAAAACAAGACAAAAAACAAGACAAAAAACAAGACAAAGATCAAGACAAAGACCAAGACAAAGAAGCTCGCATGCTGTCCGCCTTATATCCCCTGGGGCTCAGCGCTTCGCCCCTCCCCGTTTTCGGCTCCGCCTGCCTTCGAGAAGCTTCTCGAAAAGGGGCGTTCCTCAGCTCCGAGCGCCTCATTCCTCGTATCCACCAATTGCAAGCGAGCTGCCTCGCCCTTCGACTCAAACCAAACGCGGAGAAAAAAAGGCATTAAAATCCGCGCGTCATCGCAGTTCCTTCCTTGGTCCCTTTACTTGGCGCTCTCGGACGGCTTTCGACACGGAAAGGGTTGTAGCGTTGTTTGTGGAGGATGGTGTTCGATAGCTGGCGTAGCGGCAGAGATGGTTAGATGGTGGCGTACTTGTTGTGGAGATTGTAGCGTGGTTGGCGTTGTGGCGTGGTGGTTGTTTGGGGGGCGAAGTTGGTTGCTGTAATGGTGGTCGGGGTATGGTCGGTTCAAAATAACGATAGAAAAAGAAAAACCTACCTCAAAGGGTCACAGCCCAGTGAACATGAAGAAATCCCTCTAAACAACGGTGGGGAAACCTATCTGAACACTCACTTACCCGGATAACTGATCTAAGGAACCTTTACGGTGTTCTGCGAATTTCCACAGCCGTAACTATACATACATACATATATATATATATATATATATATATATATATATATATATATATATATATATATATATATATATATATATATATATATATATATATATATATATATATATACATACATATATCTTCTTCTTCCTCTTTCGGCTTGCTCCCGTTAGGGGTCGCCACAGCGGATCAACCGTCTCCATTTCGCTCTATCCTCCACATCTTCCATTGACACTCCAACCACCCGCATGTCCGCCCTCACCGCATCCATGAACCTCTTCTTTGGCCTTCCTCTTCTCCTCCTGCCTGGCGGCTCCATCTTCAACATCCTTCTCCCGATATACTCCGTTTCCCTCCTGTGCACATGTCCAAACCATCTCAATCTCGCCTCTCTCACTTTGTCTCCAAACCGTCCTACCTGCGCTGTCCCTCTAATATACTCATTTCTTATCCTATCCATCCTCGTCACTCCCAACGAGAATCGCAGCATCTTTAACTCTGCCACCTCCAGCTCCGCTTCCTGTCTTTTTGTTAGCGCCACCGCCTCCAAACCATACAACATAGCTGGTCTCACTACCGTCTTGTATACTTTCCCCTTCACTCTTGCAGCTACCCTTCTGTCACAAATCACTCCTGCAACTCTTCTCCACCCACTCCATCCTGCCTGCACTCTCTTTTTCACTTCTCTCCCACTCTCTCCGTTACTTTGGACAGTTGATCCCAAGTATTTAAACCAATCCACCTTCCCCACCTCAACTCCTTGCAACTGCACCATACCACCACCCTCCCTCTCATTTACGCACATGTACTCCGTCTTACTCCTACTGACTAACATTCCCTTCTCTCCAGTGCGTACCTCCACCTCTCAAGGCTCGATTCAGCCTGCTCCCTACTCTCCCTACAGATCATGATGTCATCCGCGAACATCATAGTCCATGGAGACTCCAGTCTGATCTCGTCCGTCAACCTGTCCATCACCATTGCAAACAGGAAAGGGCTCAGAGTCGATCCTTGGTGCAATCCCACTTTAACCTTAAACCGGTCCGTCATTCCTACCGCACACCTCACCGCTGTCACACTGTCCTCATACATATCCTGCACGATCCTCACATACTTCTCCAACACTCCCGACTTCCTCATACAATACCACAACTCCTCTCTTGGCACCCTATCATAAGCTTTCTCTAAATCTACAAACACACAATGTAACTCTTTCTGGCCTTCCCTATACTTCTCCATCAACATTCTCAAAGCAAACATCGCATCAGTGGTGCTCTTTCCTGGCATAAACCCATATTGCTGCTCACAGATCGTCACCTCTCCTCTCAACCGAGCTTCCACTACTCTTTCCCACAACTTCATGGTGTGGCTTAACAACTTTATCCCTCTGTAATTTCCACAGCTCTGCACATCAC
>NC_140969.1:70290449-70307949 GCF_056783735.1 Eptatretus burgeri
GATTTCAGGAGCAGTTGGGTACGACAGAGAGCGAGGGGTTTTGGACACAAGATTTTGAAGGAAACACTGAATTGAGGCATTCGGCCTTCTCATGAGTGGTGTCTGTTGTGGTGCCATTTGAAGTGAGGGAAGGGAGGGAAGGGGAGTATACTCCATAAACAGACTAAACAAGGTGCCACCAGATTTTAGAGGAGTGAGAGGGCTCTCTTGAGAGTTGACACACACTTTTTGTGGACTTTTTGGAAAGTACTGAGATTGCCTTCAGTCGGATTTGCCTTCCAGGAAGAGAAGGCACATTGTTAAAAAATATATAATAAATCCACACATCGACTGGCCCACTATCCCTCTGAGTGGTCCGGCCCACCAGGCATTTGCGAGAACTGCCCTATGGCCAGTCAGGGCATGCTTTAAAGATATTCTGACCACGCTCCTTTCTCTTGATAAAACCATCTCTGTTTACAAATGTTATTTTGTCGTTTTAAATGACACACAGCTCAAAGTTCAGCACTCAGACATTTATAAGTTACACTAACGAGTTCATCAATTTTGAGGCATTATTAAATACAACTGAGCAAGGGGTGTGGCTTGGAGGTTTCTCTGCATCCTTAATGTCAACCAGACTTGTGGGAGGGTCACAGAGCGTTTCCAAATTTTTAATTTATAAGTTACTATCTAATATGGTTTTTGTCATCGAATCTTTCTTTAAATGTGGAAAAGGAAATTGTGTTGATGGTAACTGCAGAAAATATTCGAATCCTGTCCATCCATATTGGTGAACAAGGGGTGCAACAACAGATGTCTGCAGTCTCCACTAAAGATACTGGAGCAGATAAAAACATGATATAGATGAGACAACAAAAAGAGAACGAAGTGTCTTAGATGTGAATTTAAGTTGTGTGGGGTTCACAAATTTAATTTTGTATTTCCATTCCAGGTTCATTCTACATTGTTCCAGAAACGGAAGGGTTTGCGACCGCAGGTGATCTGGCTGAAAACCTGATGCTCGGTTGCTTTCCAGGCCTCCAGTCCACCTTTATTAACCACAAGGCTATTGTGCTCCCTGGGGGGCAGACTATCCCCAAACTCAGTCAGCTGGTGCCCAGTGCGGTGCTGCATAAGGAAGGAGAACAAGAAATGCTGGAAATTTTGCTTCTCCAAGACAGTCTCATCTCTGAACGAATATTGCTACCATTTGATTGCTGCGGTGGCTTTGTTGAAGTCATCGATAAGAACGCATTGCCACTGACAGATGTACTCGACTCACGTCTTTTGCAGAAACGTCAGCGTTGTGTCTGCCTGGCCCCCAACAAAGACAACACCTCTATCCCAGGATTGCCACAGAACTTTAATGGGCATCTGATCCTCCAAGCAATATACACTGTTCAAGGATTCCATACAGGTTTGAGGGTAACACACTGAAACACAACGATTTGTGCCAAGTATAGCAAGAGTGTAAACCATTCCAAAAAAATACCAAAACGTTCCACAAGAATTGCTTGTCTATCTATGTCTAGGCGAGCTCGATGTGCAGCTTACCACAGGACTCTCTCGGACTCTCGGACTCTCTCTCTCTCTCTCTCTCTCTCTCTCTCTCTCTCTCTCTCTCTCTCTCTCTCTCTCTCTCTCTCTCTCTCTCTCTCTCTCTCTCTCTCTCTCTCTCTCTCTCTCTCTCTCTCTCTCTCTCTCTCTCTCTCTCTCTCTCTCTCTCTACGAATATCTTCATGATTAAGAGCTAAAAAGCTCCAAAAGTAGCATGAGCAGGACTCTTCCAGAGATTACAGTTTTAACTAGAAGGGCATTAAGTCGAGTGCATACCTCTGCAGTCCACCCAGATCTGGATCTTCACCCAAATCGAATCAATTCGTCCTGGTCACACACCCAATATTTCCACCAAATTTTATCCAAATCCGTCCATAACTTTTTTGAGATATCGTGCTATGTATTGTTTGAAAAATCCCTCAAAAAATAACAGTATCCAGATTCAGATCATCATCAAAATCGAATCAATTCGTTGTTGTTATAGACCAAACCTCCACTGGACAAATTTCATCCAAATCTGTCCACAACCTTTTTGAGATATACTGTGCACAAACAGACAGACATGAGTGAAAACATAACCTCGTCCACCTTCGGTGGGCAGAGGTGATAAGAGTATGTGACAATGAATAATGGCAATGCTGAGGAGTGAAATGAAAGTACCAAAAACACAAATATTTATAGATGAAGAAGCACAAAGTATGCCTTTCTGTTTTCTAAATGAATTATAATGTAAATTTTAAGGCCTGAATCTCTCAATTAGGCCTGAGTCAAAGTAAGCCATCACGTTTCTGTTCTTACCTTTGGGACTATTTGGGATTTATACATAAAATAGTGAAATTTTTTAGTCCTCCCCAAAAATCACTTGTCTTCTGCCTCCCCACACAACCACCATCTCAATTTTCCTTCTCTTCCACTTTTCAATCTTGCTACTATTCCCTCTCCCCTCTATTCCACCCCCTTGCGTTTGTCATCTCAATTCACCAGCCATCTTACTATCCTCATTCTCCCAGGTTTCACGTATAGTTTAATATTTGTAATGGCTTCTTATTTTTTTTAGACATCATTTTTGGGGATCACGAGAGAGATGGAGAGATAGAGAGATAGAGAGATAGAGAGATAGAGAGATAGAGAGATAGAGAGATAGAGAGATAGAGAGATAGAGAGATAGAGAGATAGAGAGATAGAGAGATAGAGAGATAGAGAGATGGAGAGATGGAGAGATGGAGAGATGGAGAGATGGAGAGATGGAGAGATGGAGAGAGATGGAGAGAGATGGAGAGAGATGGAGAGAGATGGAGAGAGATGGAGAGAGATGGAGAGATGGAGAGATGGAGAGAGAGAGGGAGAGGGAGAGAGAGAGAGAGAGAGAGAGAGAATCTAGCAGTGAAATGATACTTCTCAACGGTTTAAACTTTGAGAGGTTTTGCTTTTCAAATTGAATTATAAACACCTTGAATATTAAAACCTGCAAATGAGAAACCAATTGGCAAGCATGTGACATGTTGTTTGTTGAGCTTTTGTGGAAAAATCTTTCTTCATTGAGTAATCAGCTTCCTTGGGCTATTCAATCCCTCTCTTCCCTCGACGGCTTCAAGCAGGTGGTGCAGGACAATTTCATGGCCGCTGCATCTCCACCAGAAAATTTTCTACCCCTGCCCAGGCAAAAATAGCATTCCTTTCCTGTAGTAATTCTCTGCAGAGTACTGTAGTAGGACCTGTTTCCAACTATAGTATGTGAGAGTACAACTCTCATGTCTGATAGTTCTCACTCGCATTTTGGCTGGGCATTCCCTCTCATTCATTCCCTCTCATTCATTCATTCTCTCTCTCTCTCTCTCTCTCTCTCTCTCTCTCTCTCTCTCTCTCTCTCTCTCTCTCTCTCTCTCTCTCTCTCTCTCTCTCTCTCTCTCTCTCTCTCTCTCTCTCTCTCTCTCTCTCTCTCTCTCTCTCTCTCTCTCTCTCTCTCTCTCTCTCTCTCTCTCTCTCTCTCTCTCTCTCTCTCCGTTTGTTCATTCCCTTACTTATTGTGTCTCAGCATTGCCCATCTGCCCCCATTAGTCCCCCCCCCCACCTTGCTCTTTCATGAGCCTCGATCTTGTAAAGTAAATGTGAAGGGGATTATATGTTCTTGACTCAAGAGAATGTCCACATAATAATCAGAAGGTATCTTGCTTGTATGAATATTCTGAGCTCAGCAGGTTTTTCTGAATGATCTTTCACATTCTGAACCCCAAGATGATACTTGAAACTTTTTCCCACCACAGATGGGAAAGAAATGTTGGAGTTTCTTTCTTCAACTGATGTTGAAGTGGCCGATGTCACACGAGTGGGAAAGACGCAGCTTAGCCGACCAGTCGTAACTCTTGGTGAAATCCACAGCCAAACGGATATCCAATTCCCCTTACAAGTTGAAGTTTGTGAGAGCGATCGCTTCAACCTTGCCTTACATGGTGGCTTTGTTAGCTTTGAGAACGGATCCCACCTGGTGCTGCACAAAAGCACAATGGTGAAGAAGTTTGTGCTCACCAAGAACCATGGGATTGATTCACAGCCACCGCAACATTTCCTGATAGGAGAGCAATACATGGGAAGGTTTTTCCGAATAGCTCGCAAGCTCAGCACGATTCACGAATGTCGAGCATTCAACGTCACAAACTTTGTAGCCACAAAAAGTTTCGATTCGTGCGATCGAACCACCATTTGCATCGACGTCGGAGACCTGTACGAAGTCAAGACGTACAACATCACTTACAACAATGGTGTTGAAATAATCAAAGCCATTCGAAAAAACGATAACACCAGCGTGTGGCTTGATTGTAATGCCAGTGGGGATTTTGTCGAAGTCCTCATGGACAAAGAGCCAATGTCCATCAGTGATCTGACAAAGACTTCCAACTTTCCACTTGAAGTAAAAGTAAGTGTACACGACTTCTGTTATGTTTGTTGTTCCAACAATCGTAGAAAAGTTCCTTCTCAATATCTCCTATGAATGAAGGCAGTGCATGGTTGGTTGGTGGTACGCACCGACTTCAGATATCACCCTGAAAGCACTTACAAGCTCATGAACAGAAAGCAGATATTGCGAACCAGTAGGGTTCAGTTCAGTTTTGCGATGTGAATGAAAAGATGAATATGTAAATGATTTTTATTCGGTTTGACGAATTTAGGAGCAACATTACCTTTCACAGGTAGCATTTTTTTTGTGCCAATCCCGACTTGTTATAGCAGCTAGCCAAACTATAGATTAAAATTACTTGTAGACTAGACCATGCAATGCAAGCAGATGAATCCACTTGCTGAAAGTCATTAAAGAGCCAGTTAGGGTGAAGTAAAGTGAGTAAAATGACACCTGTGTTGCTATTAGAATTAAACATTGTATCATAGAAGAAACAGGCCTGTGCAAATGATGTCCTATTAATGCAGTGTGAAGAATGGGGCCATACAGCACCTTTGAAATGGATTAAAGGGACATTGACCATCGAGTGCAGCATCATGGATCGCTGCTTGGTTGCTACACTTCCAACCACCATCAAGGATAGAGGAAGTTTTGAGATTCCTGTGGATCGCTTCTACCTGACCGTTCGTATGCTGGAAACTGTTGTCTGTGAAGCACCCACTAGTATACCCTGCTCAGAAGAAACCATCAAACCCCTTAACCAAGAATCCTACCTGCGTATCAAGGCATTCGAGAGCACAAGCAAGCAGGTGGCACCGAAGCGCCCGCCAAAGGGCATCAAGCCTCAAAGAGACAGTACTCTGGTGAAGCAGGTAAGACTCATGACCATACTATCATTGAGGTATGGGAATAAAATTTGTGAAAATGTGAATGAAAAACTGCTTATGATGATGAAGACTGATCGAAAGACCAATCACCTATTACTTCTTCGTGGATTTACTGAAATGCCTTCAAAATATACATTAACAAAGCTTGTCTGTGGTCCTTCAAGGTGGAGTATGTCTGCTTGAGATAAATGATGAACAGAATAATCACTCGATACTGCCTCGGTTGCCTTCCATTCTGCTTCCTTTCCTGCTTTCTGACCACAGAGGGAAAACCCAAAGGAAAACAAACAAGATGCTTGTGTAAATGACGTCCTGGGCAAAATACAGCAGGACAAGGAGAGTCTGGATTCTCCAAAACCATTTCCCAGAGGACGAAGTAAGAGGGTTAGGATGTCATTGTTGTGTCCCTCTCACTATGTCTAAAGGTCAGTTTTTTTTAACACTCTTCACTCGTACAGCATTCTTCTTTCTCTCGTGGGAAACTTCAGTAGCGCTGCTTTATACGTTTCCAAATTGCTTCATTGGTTACATCCCACTGACCTACGTGAACCAGAGTCCAGGATAGGCCAGGGCCTCCGCTTTCACAAAATTCAAGGCTATTTCTTAATTTATGGGTTTTGTGGCATCGTGGCTTTCACTCTAAAGGGATGACGATCCATTCTACCAACGAAGGTCACAAATAATCATCTTATTCACTCACAAACGACTGAATGCTACACGAGTTCCTTAACCCAATGCAAATGATCTCTTCTCTTTTCTCCGTGTCTTGTAATAATGTCGAGAATATTCTACAAAATTGCAATCCTTCCTTTTATGACCCTCGACAGAGGAGAGGGGTATTGCATTTGGGTTCGTTTGTAACTTGTGGAAGGTATTGAAGATTTGTAAGTATATCGGTTGGTCTACTTGCGTGTCGAGTATTGACTAAGCACTTGGATGAGGGGCAAAATTTTGGTGTCCTGTCTGTCTACCCTATGTCACAGTCTCCTTTTCATTGTCCGTCTACCCTACGTCACAGTCTCCTTTTCATTGTCCGTCTACCCTACGTCACAGTCTCCTTTTCATTGTCCGTCTACCCTACGTCACAGTCTCCTTTTCATTGTCCGTCTACCCTACGTCACAGCGTTACGTCGCATCTATGTTCGACCCACTCACTCTCTGATCTTAATGAATCCCACCAAACTATTTTGTCAAAACCTTGTCTAAGATACGGATTCCTGTTTTCGCATCTATGTTCCATCATAATTACACAATGGCTCGACACGCAATGCATGAACTTCCACTTGTCTGTTATTGCCTCCGTCACTGAAGGTTGACGGAGATTATGTTTTCACCTCTGTTTGTTTGTCTGCGAACAGGATATCTCAAAAAGTTGTGCACGTATTCGGACGAAACTTTGTGGACGTGTCGAGTGTGTGACAAGGCAGAATCGATTCGATTTTGGTGAAAATCCAGATCCACATTGGAGAATTGTTTTTAATTTCTTAACTGCTTCTTCACCATCGAGATATGGGACCAAAAACAATAGATAGCGTGATGTTTCAAAAAGTTGTGGAAAGGTTACGACAAAACTAGGTGGACAGGTTGGGGAGATGGCAAGGCCAAGCCAAATAGATTTTGGTTCAGGACCAGATGCAGAACCGGCCTATCAATGGGATAAAAAAACGTGAGCTATTCAGCCTGGCAGAGGTATGCGCTCGACCGATTGCCGTTCTAGTTACCTCCGCCACCAAAGATCGCACTCTGAGCTGAAGGAGGTGAAGGAGGTTATGTTTTCACCCCCCTTTCTGTCTGTTTGTCTGTGTGCAGCATATCTCAAAAAGTTGTGGACGGATCTGAATGAAATTTTGTGGACAGGTTCAGTGTGTGACAACGACGAATGGACGAACTGATTAGATTTTGGTGAAGATCCGCCCAGATCCCACTCCTAGAATTTTTATGATTCTTCACCAGTGAGAGATCAGGCCAAAAACAAAAGACATTTTGTATTCCACCGCACCTCTCCCACCCATTCTCTTTGATTTGCATGTTTCTACCCGACCACATCACGTTTCATGTTCACTCGGCCAACACTGGAACCTAAAATTCTCAATAAAAGAGGAAAGGAAGATTTGATGGGAAATTTTGAAATATGAGTATGCAGCTTGTTTCAGCCCCAAAACCACTTCCTAAATATCATTCGTTGTCACAGCTGAATGAGCCAAGCTGGGGATGTGGAAGAGGGTGTCTATTTTATTAGATACGAGAGGAAATGCTTACACATTGTGTGTAATAACGAACCACGTGCTTCCTCCATTGTCTCGGGTCGCTCACCTGCATCGATCTTGTTCATTTCCTTTTTTCGATCTTATTTTCATTTGTTTTATTTATTTATTTATTTACATTTTCATTTACAGATGCTTTCCAATTGTTCTGTGATTTTTTTCGGTCCCGAGTCGTTATTTTGTTATTGAACACTGTTTGTTATGATGAAAATTGAAAATTTTCATCTTATGCCGTTTTTTCTCATTTGTTTGGTTGTTCAAAGATACAGGTATCAAATTGCAACCATGTTCAAAAGTCAAGGTGATATTGACGTCATTTGCATAATTTTCGTCACACCTATCAGGCTACCACCTGACACCTTCTTGTCTGCCTGTCTGTCTGTCTGTCTGTCTGTCTGTCTGTCTGTTTGTGTTTTTTGCAAAGACCATTGGACCTAAAACCACAAAATTGGGCACACAGACCAAAGCACACAGACCAAAGGCGGTAGCACACCCCCTCAGCCTTTAAAGTCCCTGAAGGCCTGTAAGTCCCTTAACACCCTTAAGACATTGAACACCCTTTAGACCACAAATATCCCCAAGACCTTTAAAGAACCCTTACGCCCTTTAAGACCCTGAAGACCTGTTAAGACCCTGAAGACCCCAAAGACCTCTTGTGAATTTGAAGACCCCCAAGACCACAAATACCCTTTCGTCCCAAAAGACACCCAAGGACCACTAAGACCCCTAAGACCCATTAAAAACCATTTAGACACGTTAAGATCTTTAAGACCCCAAAGACCCTTGAGACCCCAAAGAACCTTAAGACCCCATACACCCTTCAGATAGATTAGATAGTTTGGTCCCTTGACCATTTCGAGCTTTAGACTACTCAGACCTTTTTTGACCCATTCCACCTCTTCGACACTAACTGCAATTGGAATGTACCCTTTGGAGTTTAGTTTAGACCGTCTAGAACCTTTTAAACACACACCACACAAACATACATAGTCTTCTTACAAAACACAGACTACACATTTTTAATCAAGTAATGCACAAACTGACCCACTCAGAGGGTGTATCTATAATAATTAATTAGTTGGAAGGCCGCTGGGGAAAATGCCGAGAGATTTTTTTTTGAAGTTATTCTGTCCACGTTCACTTTAATATTGTTGTGGGCCGGGGGGTCGGTGGCGAGAACGAGCACTAGGTGGGGAAAGCTTGCGTCATCTCCCACCAAACTCCCCCGGAATTGTAGGCTGTCACTCAGATAACTCTGCAAGCTGGCGGGTCGTTTAACCAACCGTGGTCGCCAATATTTAAACCACGTAGCGTAGGGTCTACTTGTGTATAACCAATTTACCTAATTAATTACACGATTTCGACAACCGGGGAAACCACGCCCTAGGCACATCTTGCTCGAACCGGGTCACTCTACCGACTGCGGTAGAGTTCCAACTACCGACTACCAACTCTGGTTCGGGTGCAGCCGAGCGGAAACTGCCAAAGCCGTGCCGGCTGGAATGAATGTATTATACGGGATAAAACCCCACCTCAACTCAGATCCGAACCATGCTGGACCAATTCAAGAAGAGACAGAAACGGACTGGGGATATTTCTACAAATGTTTATTTACAATAAAAAAGACAAAGGCAAGACTTAACGCGAATATGCAAGAAGGAATATTTACAAGGAGCAAAAACACTTATTCAGATATACTTACAAGATGGGCCCACACGCAGACACACACACACACACACACACACACACACACACACACACACACACACACACACACACACACACACACACACACACACACACACACACACACACAATGAAAAGAAACCGAGTCTTTATTGGACCCTCACAACCGTGGAGAGAGACAAGTTGGGGGCCAGAGTGCGGTGGTGTACCTGACCGTTGGAGGAAGGGCATGCTCCACGATGCGGCACCTGACAAAGGTCGTTGGTCCGGTCCCCAATCACACGTAGGGATTCGTGGTTCGTGGCGGAGCTTGGGTGGTGAACAATCGGGGTCCACGGAGGGAGGTCAGGGTCGCTCCGTCCTTCATTAAAACTCCTCGTAACAGCCACCGTGAAACTCCAGAATCCCGTACAGCCACCGTGAAACAAAACTGACTGCTTACAGCCACCGTGAAACAAAACTGACTGCTTACAGCCACCGTGAAACAAAACTGACTGCTTACAGCCACCGTGAAAGTAAACTCGACCCGTTATAGCCACCGTGAAACAAAACTGACTGCTTACAGCCACCATAAAAACAAACTCGACCCGTGACAGCCACCGAGAAACAAAACTGACTGCTTACAGCCACCATGAAAACAAACTCGACCCGTTACAGCCAGCGTGAAACAAAACTGACTGCTTACAGACACCATGAAAACAAACTTGACCCGTTACAGCCACCATGAAACTCCAGAATCCCGTACAGCCACCGTGAAACAAAACTGACTGCTTACAGCCACCATGAAAACAAACTCGACCCGTTACAGCCACTGTGAAACTCCAGAATCCCATACAGCCACCGTGAAACAAAACTCACTGCTTACAGCCACCATGAAAACAAACTCGACCCGTTACAGCCACCATGAAACTCCAGAATCCCATACAGCCACCGTGAAACAAAACTGACTGCTTACAGCCACCATGAAAACAAACTCGACCCGTTACAGCCACCGTGAAACTCCAGAATCCCATACAGCCACCGTGAAACAAAACTGACTGCTTACAGCCACCATGAAAACAAACTCGACCTGTTACAGCCACTGAGAAACAAAACTGACTGCTTACAGCCACCATGAAAACAAACTCGACCTGTTACAGCCACCGTGAAACTCCAGAATCCCGTACAGCCACGGTGAAACAAAACTGACTGCTTACAGCCACCATGAAAACAAACTTGACCCGTTACAGCCACCGTGAAACTCCAGAATCCCGTACAGCCACCGTGAAACAAAACTGACTGCTTACAGCCAACCGTGAAAGCAAACTCGACCCGTTACAGCCACCGTGAAACAAAACTGACTGCTTACAGCCACCATGAAAACAAACTTGACCCGTTACAGCCACCATGAAACTCCAGAATCCCGTACAGCCACCGTGAAACAAAACTGACTGCTTACAGCCACCATGAAAACAAACTCGACCGGTAAAACAGCCACCATGAAACTCCAGAATCCCGTACAGCCACCGTGAAACAAAACTGACTGCTTACAGCCACCATGAAAACAAACTCGACCCGTTACAGCCACCGTGAAACTCCAGAATCCCATACAGCCACCGTGAAACAAAACTGACTGCTTACAGCCACCATGAAAGCAAACTTGACCCGTTACCGCCATGGTGAAACTCCAGAATCCCGTACAGCCACCGTGAAACAAAACTCACTGCTTACAGCCACCATGAAAACAAACTCGACCCGTTACAGCCACCATGAAACTCCAGAATCCCATACAGCCAGCGTGAAACAAAATTGACTGCTTACAGCCACCATGAAAACAAACTCGACCCGTGACAGCCACCGAGAAACAAAAATGACTGCTTTCAGCAACCATAAAAACAAACTCGACCTGTTACAGCCACCGTGAAACAAAACTGACTGCTTACAGCCACCATGACAACAAACTCGACCCGTTACAGCCACCGTGAAACTCCAGAATCCCATACAGCCACTGAGAAACAAAACTGACTGCTTACAGCCACCATGAAAACAAACTCGACCCGTTACAGCCACCGTGAAACTCCAGAATCCCGTACAGCCACGGTGAAACAAAACTGACTGCTTACAGCCACCATGAAAACAAACTTGACCCGTTACAGCCACCGTGAAACTCCAGAATCCCGTACAGCCACCGTGACACTCCAGAATCCCGTACAGCCACCGTGAAATTCCAGAATCCCGTACAGCCACCTGAAACAAAACTGACCGCTTACAGCCACCATGAAAACAAACTCGACCCGTTACAGCCACCGTGAAAGCAAACTCGTCCGGACCCTTTTTACAGAGTCTCGGAGATTTATTGGCCTCTCTCCACGGGGAGGGGCCCTTGGCAAAACACACCTCGCCATCCACTTCTGATTGGACAGGGTCCTCTGGCCCACCTTTCCGGGGCGGGGCCGAGGCCCCTGCCAGGAGACCCCAGTTACTCCTCCACGTGGCTTCGCTCTCGACGAGTAACAGTGTCTGCGCTGCGAAGGTCATCATACAAGAGTTACAACGTTCGTGGGAGCCGAGAACTGGAACCACGAGACCCCCTCTCGGAAAGTCAAGGTACGAGCAGCCAGCGGATGGTGATGGAGCATGATGGGCCAAAGGGGTCATGCAGATGTGGTAGTTGATAGATGGCTTGTTGGAGAGTTCGTTAGATGTAAAGATTTAATAACCTCACTCAAAAGAAATCGCAACGCACGCCTTTGATTCTCCCATGAGACAAAAGGAAAGGGATCTGACTACACACATACTGAATGACATAACTGACTTTTGGGACATCTGTATGTTGAATGCTTATGGTTTCCAGATCCGTAACAATATACACCATGCAAAAATTCCTTTGTGGGAGTAGGGAGGGGTTGGGGTGGAGGTGGGAGGAGGGAGGGGAGTGGGGTGGGAGTTTGGAATGGGTGCAGTGGGTGGTGGGAGGAAGGAAGAGGGAGGAAAAGGGGGAGGGGTGGGAGTTCCTCCACAGCTGTAAAGATATTTGATCACTTACCTTGCGTAGCTTTCCACGGTTACTTTATGCAGCTTTCTTTGGCTCGAAGAGCATGGGAAGAGTCGAAGAGCATTATATAAAACAGGTTTATATATAATAAGTAAGGAAATACAAAAGGATTTAACTATGGGAAGATGGGGAGGTGTTTCGTGCCATAATATTATTCTAACATATATTTCTAATACATAAATGACAGCAAGAAGGCTTCAAGAAAATTATCATTTCTGTGTCCAAGCATACCTTCAAGAAAAAGGTATTCGGTATTTTAATAAATATGTTCTACAACATAAGAATGAGGTATTTTCAATAAAAGATTGGCATTATGCTGATGTTGATAAACCGACAACTTTAGATTTAATTAGAATGTTAAATAATGAAAAAATTATAAAGTTAAGAAAAGGTAAGGCTCTTTTCGAAATTCAAAAGAAATTTTATTGGTTTCCTGTTGTAAAAAAAATTATTTTGGATACAGGAATAACAAGAAATCCTGATGAATATATGTATGATATTCTATGGGGTGTAAGCGATTCAAGGATAATAAGGGATGAGGAAGGAGTTGAAGAAGAGAGGGAAGAGGAGGAAAAGTAGAAGAGAGAGAAGGAGGAGAGGGAGAAGAAAGAGAAGGAGGAAAAGGAGAAGAAAGAGAAGGAGGAGAGGGAGAAGATAGAGAAGGAGGAGAGGGAGAAGAGGGAGAAGGAGGAGAGGGAGAAGAAAGAGAAGGAGAGGGAGGAAAGAGCGAGACAAAATAAATATCAAAATATGGAAACCAGTGAGATTAAAAAAAGATTGGTGGTATTTCAGAAAATAACTCAACCCACCGAGGAGGAAAACAAAGAATTGACAAGTCTATTTGAAATATTTTCTGCAAGACTATTGACATCGACAACATATTCATTTTAATTCAAGTTTTTCATTTTTATTTTTTTTCTTAAATAAATGGAGGAGAGAGTGAAGGCATTTCTAAGGATTCTTTATATATGTATATATATATATATATATATATATATATATATATATATATATATATATATATATATATATATATATATATATATATATATAGGGGGTGATGAGGGGGTGATTTCTAAGGATTCTTTATGTTTTAAAAATTAAGATTCAAATGTGCATGTTGGAAACTAAAAAGGTTTTTGCACTCTGCAGGAATTTTTCACATAAATAAATGAGTTATTGTCTCAAATGTAAAAAGAAAACGAATACTAAAAATATTTCATATATTAAAAGTAAAAATAACAGGGTTATACAAAAAGGTATATGTTCGGTGTGTGGTTCAAAAAAAAATCAATTTATCTCCAAACACAAACTAGGAGGAGATATACAAAAGTTTTTATCAGGAAGTAAATTTACAACTACTGGAATACCAGGGGAATTACATCTACCAGGGTATTTTTTCTGTGGTCCAGGCACAAACTTGGATAAAAGATTAGATAAGGCAGACAATCCTAAATCATGGAGTAAACCCATCAATAGAGTTGATGAAGTGTGCATGAGACACGATATTGATTATGGGAATACCACAACGTTGGAAGAAAAGCATGAAGCCGATCGAGAAATGTTGTATAATTTGTCTCTGATACAAAATCCAACCTTGAGAGAAAAAGTTGATCGGTTCATTGCGAAGAAGATGATCAGTGCTAAATTGAAACTTGGACTTGGAAATTCAAAAAAACTTATAGGCTCTAATGATGTCATTAAGACTGAAGAGCAATTAGCTGATGAATTACATAAACCAATATTCACAAAGTTTCAGAGAAGGAAAGTTTATTCCAAGGAAGTAGATTATATCTGGTCTGCTGATTTGATTGAACTCAATAATGATAAGGGGTACAAGTATGCTTTAACCGTTATTGATTTGAGGAGTAGATACGCATGGATTGTACCATTAAAAAACAAAACAGGTAATACTCTTATGTTAGCCTTTCAACAGATATTTAATAAAAGTAAGAGAAAACCTAAAAAATTGTGGACTGATGAGGGTAGAGAGTTTTATAACAAGACATTTATGAATTTTCTAAAAAATAACAGTATTACATTATCTTCTTCTTCTTCTTCTTTCGGCTGCTCCCGTTAGGGGTTGCCACAGCGGATCATCCGTATGATCCGCATAGTGATTTGGCACATGTTTTACGCCGGATGCCCTTCCTGACGCAACCCTGGTCGCCTCTTACGACACACAGGGATATGGTACACCTATTTTTAACCGGGGTATACACCGGCCCAGTATACTGGTACTCATTTCGCCGACCTCGGAAGGATGACAGGCTGAGTCAACCCCCTGGTGTATTAATTCAGTGGCTCAACGGGGCTTGAACTCAGGACCTTTTGTATCCCAAGCCGCTGCCCTAACCACTGCGCCAACACACCAGGCTAACAGTATTACATTATACAGTACCTTTAATGAAGGGAAGGCAGTTGTTGTTGAACGTTTTAATCATACCTTAAAAGAGAGATTATATAAAAAATTCACACAACTCGATTCACAACAATGGTCATCTTTTATTCAGGATATTGTGGATAAGTATAATGACACGGTTCACACGTCAACAAATATGAAACCATCAGAAACATTTACAAAATTAAAATATGAAAAAGAGATGAATGTCAGAAAACCTAAGTTCAAAGTTGGTGATATCGTAAGAATATATAGGTGGAAATCTCATTTGGAAAAGGGTTATGTTAAACGATGGACGAACGAACTTTTTAAAATTGTTGATGTAATAGATACGGTTCCTTGGACTTATAAGATATATGATTTGGAAGGGGAAGAGATTTTAGGTTCATTTTATTCACAGGAATTACAAAAGACAAAGATAAATTGAAATTTTTTGACTCCGCCCTTTTTTGACTCCGCCCACACAAAACCCACCCACATAAACCCCACCCCACACAAGCTCCACACAAACCCCACCCCACACAAACTCCACACAAAACCCACCACACACAAACCCCCCACAAGCTCCACACAAGCTCCACACACACAAACCCCACACAAGCTCCACCCATATTCATCATATTCACATAATTAGTGATTAGTTAATTAGTTCCCCACACACAACATGTTTATTTAATTAAAAATTATCCACCCATCCACACAAGCTCCACTCATCCACCCATCCACCCATCCATTTATCCACACAAACCTCATCCACACAAACCTCATCCACATAAGCCTCATCCACATTCACCCCTCCCACATAAGCCCCACCGAAGCCCTGCCCACATAAACCCTGCCCACATAAACCCTGCCCACATAAACCCTGCCCACAAAAACCCTGCCCACATAAACCCTGCCCACATAAACCCCACCCACACAAGCACCACCCACAAAAACCCTACCCACACAAACCCCACCGAAGCCCACCCACATAAACCCCACCGAAGCCCCGCCCACACAAGCCTCACCCACATAAACCCCACCCACACAAGCCCCACCCACACAAGCCCCGCCCACATAAACCCCACCCACACAAGCCTCACCCCCCTCATCCCCCCTGTGCGCCCCCACCTTTGACCCACCACCTCCCTCATTCCACCCCCACCCTTCCCCACACACACACGTGGGGAGGGGAGGGGTGGGATGAGGGGGTGATGGGTCATTGGGGGAGCGCACCTAACCCCCCCACCCTCCTCCCTCCCTCTCCTTCATGTCTTGATCCTTTTTTTGAAATTCAAAATCAAGTAATTGTAAACAAAACAAATACAATTAATCAAAATTGAAAATATTAAATATTCATTTGCGAGGATGTATAATCTTTCCCAGCAATCTTCTTCAGATGTCTTGTGATTTCGAAACTCAGACACCATATTCTGTTTTGAAACAAAAAGTGGATAATAATTAGGTTTTATAAAGATAATTACATGGTAATATGAGTAAGCTTGGTGTTGGTTCTAAGTTCAAGCCTCGTTGACCACTGAATTAACACACCAGGAGGCCGACTCAGCCTGTCATCCTTCCAAGGCCAATAAAATGAATTCCAGTGTACTGGCAAAACCGCGTCCAAACTAATGATGCAACCAACATAAGGCGACATTCCAAAGAGAGAGTGATATTAATAAACAAATAACTAAATAATAATTCAGAAACATTTACCTCCAGAAAATCATGTGTTGTACCAGATTGCTTCAACAGCTTATGTTGTGTGATCGAGCTGAAAAAAAAATAAAAAATAATGAGTCAAGGGTATAGATGGAGAGACAGACAGAGAGAGGTAGGTAGAAAGACAGAAAGAGAGAGATACAAAGAGACAGACAGGGAGAGATAGAGAGAGACAAACAGACAGGGAAAGAGAGACACACACACACACACACACACACACACACACACACACGTGTCTCACCATTGGTTTAATTCATTCGAGATCAGAGGCTGTGATAAGACTTCGTACCAGTCATTATAAATGTTTTTCAATTCTCTTCTAAAATCATTGACCTCTTCAATAACAGCATTCATTTGATGCACCTCATCGTGATATGTAAACTCCACTTCTTCCAAGGACCTGCCAGGAAAAAATATATATTTTCGCATTATCACGATTTAATTTATAATCAATTACTTCATCGTTCAAAGAGGAAACCATACACAAACTTACCAACTTTGTAGTGAGCTGTTATCTTCATCGGAAGAGAGTGAGTCCATGTCTCAGTTTTTTTTACCATTGGTACAAGATGGCAAAAAGATCAGAGGCCGTGATAAGACGTCGTGTCAGTCATTAAAAATGTTTTTCAATTCTCTTCTAAGATGATTGACCTCTTCAATAAGAGCATTTAATTTCATGCACCTCGTCGTGATATGTAAACTGCTCTTCTTCCAAGGACCTGCCAAGAAAAAACAAATATATCAGAATTATCACGATTTAATTTATAATCAATTGCTTCATCGTTCAAAGAGGAACCCATACACAAGCTTACCAACTTTGTGTTGAGCTGTTTTGTTCGCGGAAGAAAGATCGCTCATGTCTCAGTTGTAAAAATGAAAATCCCGTCTGGCAGAAACTTTGTCTGGCGAATCACTTATAAGGCAACGATGAGGAGATTGCTTAGTCATTGGGTGTGGCCACAGGAAATGATGCTTCGGGCGAGACAGCTTGGAAAATAACTGGGCGATATATTCTCAAATTGTATGAATCATTTTTAAAACATACTTAAAATGCCCTAAAATGTTTTTGATTAAATTTATGTTTAAAAG